>NW_025777478.1:0-210978 GCF_021130785.1 Homalodisca vitripennis | reverse complement strand
TCACTTCCTGGAGCACAGAGTCTGAAAGCTATATATCCAAAAACCTTTTTTTTCTCAATGTCTCTTCCTTCCCTTCACAACTACCTTAAGTATAATATGAATAATTCCAGTTCTGATTGGTCTCACGATTAAAAAGCTGTAGAAATTGCACTTAGTACTAAAGAAGGCCACCTTTGGCGCTGTTTGCCGGAACGTTACATGATATATGTCGGGATGGGTAGGGTCTGGCTGGTAGGTGCCACCTCCTTTGCCGAGGTTCCATGAGGAAGGGTTTTAGGCACTAATCTCAGTTATAGTCTCCCTTGGAAGAAGGGGTGGCCAGCTCTCTGTACCAGGCCTTTCAGTTTAAAACAGCGCAGCAGAGGAGAGAGTGGGCACGCCCTTATGTTTATGTGCTAACCAAAACCTGGCCTTTAGCACTTAAGAAGTCTCACAAACACAAACAGTCTATTCCCCGGCCAGTTAGACCACATACATCCATCTAACTTTGAACTCCAAGTATTTTGCCATTTGAGGTTAGTAATTTGCTTGCTCCTAGACATCCATCAGGGTTTCCTAGATTTTTAGTGACACATTGGGTTTTTACATGTACCCAGTGGTAGGTGTTAGACAGTTTAATTAACACCCTCCTAGGGATAATTTTGAATGAAGCTTTACATGCACTTCACACATCTCTATAAAGGCAAAAAGCAAAATCATAATCGGAGAGATATTCCCGATTGTTGCACCATTCCGGTGGATGTTCCATTGATGTTCTAAGGGCTCTCCAACGACACATGCATGTGTTCTTACCATGGGTAAGTCAAATATCTTATCAGGATGAGACCAGCTTCCCCTTAAATACTTTAAAATCCACTATTTAAAAAAAACGAAGAAGAAAGTCGATTAGATACGAGGGTATACAAGATACTCATATGAGGCATTATCAGATAGTGTTTGAAGTGTTTTGCAAAAAAAATTACCAAGCTAAATAGCACAAAGTTTTATTCGGTGTCAAAATTTCTCGTAATCTGCCATTTTCCTTAACGGTATTATGAAATATCTTGTTTATTGTGCAAGGAAAAGGGGTTGACCCAACTGTTTCCTCAGTAATTGATCTATTAGGAAAAACATCGTATCAGTGTATTCAATTTGGTTAAATATAAATTGTATATACCAGAAAGAAATTCTTGAGCCATGAGTATGTAAAAAACACCCAAATTACGATTTTAAAAATATTTCGATGACATATTTTAAAGGGAAATAAACTATTTAAAAATTTTTTACTATGGATATGTTTAGTAAATTTATATAAGGGGGGTTTCCGTATAGAATGTTTAACATTTTTATTATCACAGATGTTGTTGAATGCATAGAGGACACCAATCTTGAGTAACTGATGCGTGGAAAGAAGTGCTCACAAGATTGAGGTGGAAGCAGTTGTCTCTTCTACCTTCTAACAGACACGCGATGGTCCAATGTTCTACCTGTCACGTCATACAGCCGTTGTGGTTGTAACAGCCCCGTGCAATGGTGCAGTTTCAGAATCTCAGAACCGATATATTTAAGCAAGTTTTTATTTCAAACATGGACCTACATACACCATCTTCTTCTAGTAACTTTAAGTTGAACTAAACAAGTCAGGCATATTACTTTCAGATGATAACAATGTTTTGAATTTAAAGGGACGTTCAATCATGACTAAATTACATTACGGAATAACATTTGATTGGCAATGTAAATTTACGTAAATCTTTAAAAAAAAAAAGATTTACGCGGAAATTGACCCGATATTAATTGGTTGAATTCATATTTCTTTTATATACGGCAAATTGCAACTGGGACGCATACAATACACACTGCAATTAGTAAAATTATAATCTAAATCAAATTGCCTAATTATACCAATTAAATTTTCAAATACTTGTAGTTTTTAAATATGTAGCATTTACCTCAGTTAGCAATATATCTTTACCTAAATTATTTTTCTTGCCTTGGTAAAAGGATAAAGTTTCTTTTAAAAATATTTTTCAAGGTTTCTATACAATAGTTTTAATTAATTATAAATTTTTTTAAATGTGAAGAAATAAAGAGTCTAAATTATTCTTTAAAGATATTTATTTCGTATTGATTGAAAGATTTTGATGTTCTTTCAGGGGGGACAACATTTTCAAAAAATGTGTGTTTCTTTGTTTTGGAAATGTAGATGAAGGGTTCTTAATGCACATAGTTTTCTTGCTAAAACAGTTATCTTATATAATTTTTAGATATATAACTTTTTAATATTACTCTTTACCTTCATAGAAATTCAAAAGGAAATAAATTTGCTCTTAGTCCCTGTACAGTACCTTTGCGCAGGTTACCGGAGTTAGTGACAGGATTTATTCAGGATCGGTAATTAAGGTTAGGTGAGGAGGCCGGCCTAAATCTCAAAGTCATGCCTGCCCGGAAGGAGGGGAGGCCAGCTCTGAACCAGCCTCCCCGGTCAAAGTTGGCAGGGGGTGGCCCAACTTTGTTGAGGCTAGCAAGAACCTCTGAGGTTAGGGAACAAACCTCACCAACGCCAACAGTCATCTCCCACAGTAGACTAGACCCCCCCCCCCCCAGAATCTGGACATTTGCGATTAGTGATATGCCGCTCCTCGACATCAAAAAGGTTGCCCAGATTGAATTGACACATCGGTTTTTGCTGTCCCAGTGGTGGGTACAACTGGAAGGTATAAACCAGCCAGAAGTGGTCCCTGCTGGGTCTGGTATTTTGCTTAGTCGGCTATGAAGATCAATCCAATCCATAAGAATATACTATATCGTCCTAATCAGAATTATCTCGTATGGTGAGTTAATTTTCCAAGCTGAAAAATGTACTATTCCTTTGACACAGAATATATTTCTAGTTTTAGTTCAAATCTTGGAATCTGGGCCTCTTACTACTCTAAATAGATTAAAAAATTAAAACAAGTTTTAGAAGCACCTAATGTAGAAGGTCAAATATAGCTTCAATTAAGATAACTATTTGGACATGTTCGCTAAACTTCACATATTTAAGAAATACAACTGTAACCAAATATCTTTAAAAAGGAAGTAGCATAGCAACAATTGCAATTATTGAGAGACTAATTTATTAATATAACAAAATAAATTTAATTTCTTCAATCTGTGTGTTTTAATGACCAATGGCATACCAAGCTACCTTCCTCTTTGTAGCATACAGCTGTTTCACGTCGACAGCCAGTTCTGAAAAGTGTCTAGGCACTTATATTTTGGCACTGTTTAAATTATCAAGATTTGAGAAGCATTTGGGTTAAATAATTTCTACCTCTTGATTTAGCATAGAATTGTGTGAAAATTGTACATTTCCATTATTAGTCTCAACTGTCCCTTTCTTCCATGAAGGCCCTGTATGGGATGATACTTTCTCGTCGTACCTCTTCGATTATTAGACTCAGATGTCCCTTTCTTCTATTAAGGCCCATACGGGATTATATATCTCGTCATACTTCTACAATTATTAGACCCCATCACCCTATCTTCTATTAAGGCCCTTACGAGACGATTGTATCTCGTTCGTACCTCTTCGATTATTACAACCAAACTGTCCCTTTCTTCTATTAAGGCCCATACGGGATTATATATCTCGTCATACTTCTACAAATTATTAGACCCCATCACCCTATCTTCTATTAAGGCCCTTACGAGATGATGTATCTCGTCGTACCTCTTCGATTATTACAACCAACTGTCCCTTTCTTCTATTAAGGCCCATACGGGATTAAATATATCGTTATAATTCTACAATTATTAGACCAAACCACCCTATTTTCTATGAAGGCCCGTAAGGGATGATTTATCTCGTCCGTACCCTTATGATTATTAAACTCAGCCGTCCCTATCTTCTATAAAGGTCCGTACGGTATGATATATCTCGTCCGTACTTCAACGATTATTAGACTCAACTGTCCCTTTCTTCTATAAAAGTCCATACGGGATGATATATCTCGTCGTACTTCAACGATTATTAGACCCAACTGTCCCTTTCTTCTATTAAAGCTCATACAGGATGGTTTATCTCGTCGTACCTCTATGATTATTAGACTTAACCGTCCCTATCTACTATGACGGCCAGTACGGGATGATATAGGGCCGCCTCCTATCGAGATCCACGAGGAAGAATTAGGGCACTAAATCTCAAAGTCATGGCCTGCCGGAAGGAGGGGAGGCCCAGCTCTGAACCAGCCTCCCCGGTCAAAGTTGGCAGGGGTGGCCCAACTTTGTTGAGGCTAGCAAGAACCTCTGAGGTTAGGGAACAAACCTCACCAACGCCAACAGTCATCTCCCACAGTAGACTAGACCCCCCCCCCCCCCAGAATCTGGACATTTGCGATTAGTGATATGCCGCTCCTCGACATCCAAAAGGTTGCCCAGATTTGAATTGACACATCGGTTTTTGCTGTCCCAGTGGTGGGTACAACTGGAAGGTATAAACCAGCCAGAAGTGGTCCCTGCTGGGTCTGGTATTTTGCTTAGTCGGCTATGAAGATCAATCCAATCCATAAGAATATACTATATTCGTCCTAATCAGAATATCTCGTATGGTGAGTTAATTTTCCAAGCTGAAAAATGTACTATTCCTTTGACACAGAATATATTTCTAGTTTTAGTTCAAATCTTGGAATCTGGGCCTCTTACTACTCTAAATAGATTAAAAAATTAAAACAAGTTTTTAGAAGCACCTAAATGTAGAAGGTCAAATATAGCTTCAATTAAGATAACTATTTGGACATGTTCGCTAAACTTCACATATTTAAGAAATACAACTGTAACCAAATATCTTTAAAAAGGAAGTAGCATAGCAACAATTGCAATTATTGAGAGACTAATTTATTAATATAACAAAATAATTTAATTTCTTCAATCTGTGTGTTTTAATGACCAATGGCATACCAAGCTACCTTCCTCTTTGTAGCTACAGCTGTTCACGGTCGACAGCCAGTTCTGAAAGTGTCTAGGCACTTATTTTGGCACTGTTAAATTATCAAGATTTGAGAAGCATTTGGGTTAAATTTCTACCTCTTGATTTAGTATAGAATTGTGTGAAAATTGTACATTTCCATTATTAGTCTCAACTGTCCCTTTCTTCCATGAAGGCCTGTATGGGATGATACTTCTCGTCGTACCTCTTCGATTATTAGACTCAGATGTCCCTTTCTTCTATTAAGGCCCATACGGGATTATATATCTCGTCATACTTCTACAATTATTAGACCCCATCACCCTATCTTCTATTAAGGCCCTTACGAGATGATGTATCTCGTCGTACCTCTTCGATTATTACAACCAACTGTCCCTTTCTTCTATTAAGGCCCATACGGGATTATATATCTCGTCATACTTCTACAATTATTAGACCCCATCACCCTATCTTCTATTAAGGCCCTTACGAGATGATGTATCTCGTCGTACCTCTTCGATTATTACAACCAACTGTCCCTTTCTTCTATTAAGGCCCATACGGGATTAAATATATCGTTATAATTCTACAATTATTAGACCAAACCACCCTATTTTCTATGAAGGCCCGTAAGGGATGATTTATCTCGTCGTACCCTTATGATTATTAAACTCAGCCGTCCCTATCTTCTATAAAGGTCCGTACGGTATGATATATCTCGTCGTACTTCAACGATTATTAGACTCAACTGTCCCTTTCTTCTATAAAAGTCCATACGGGATGATATATCTCGTCGTACTTCAACGATTATTAGACCCAACTGTCCCTTTCTTCTATTAAAGCTCATACAGGATGGTTTATCTCGTCGTACCTCTATGATTATTAGACTTAACCGTCCCTATCTACTATGACGGCCAGTACGGGATGATATAGGGCCGCCTCCTATCGAGATCCACGAGGAAGAATTAGGGCACTAAATCTCAAAGTCATGCCTGCCCGGAAGGAGGGGAGGCCAGCTCTGAACCAGCCTCCCCGGTCAAAGTTGGCAGGGGGTGGCACAACTTTGTTGAGGCTAGCAAGAACCTCTGAGGTTAGGGAACAAACCTCACCAACGCCAACAGTCATCTCCCACAGTAGACTAGACCCCCCCCCCAGAATCTGGACATTTGCGATTAGTGATATGCCGCTCCTCGACATCCAAAAGGTTGCCCAGATTGAATTGACACATCGGTTTTTTGCTGTCCCAGTGGTGGGTACAACTGGAAGGTATAAACCAGCCAGAAGTGGTCCCTGCTGGGTCTGGTATTTTGCTTAGTCGGCTATGAAGATCAATCCAATCCATAAGAATATACTATATCGTCCTAATCAGAATATCTCGTATGGTGAGTTAATTTTCCAAGCTGAAAAATGTACTATTCCTTTGACACAGAATATATTTCTAGTTTTAGTTCAAATCTTGGAATCTGGGCCTCTTACTACTCTAAATAGATTAAAAAATTAAAACAAGTTTTAGAAGCACCTAATGTAGAAGGTCAAATATAGCTTCAATTAAGATAACTATTTGGACATGTTCGCTAAACTTCACATATTTAAGAAATACAACTGTAACCAAATATCTTTAAAAAGGAAGTAGCATAGCAACAATTGCAATTATTGAGAGACTAATTTATTAATATAACAAAATAATTTAATTTCTTCAATCTGTGTGTTTTAATGACCAATGGCATACCAAGCTAACCTTCCTCTTTGTAGCTACAGCTGTTCACGTCGACAGCCAGTTCTGAAAGTGTCTAGGCACTTATTTTGGCACTGTTAAATTATCAAGATTTGAGAAGCATTTGGGTTAAATTTCTACCTCTTGATTTAGTATAGAATTGTGTGAAAATTGTACATTTCCATTATTAGTCTCAACTGTCCCTTTCTTCCATGAAGGCCTGTATGGGATGATACTTCTCGTCGTACCTCTTCGATTATTAGACTCAGATGTCCCTTTCTTCTATTAAGGCCCATACGGGATTATATATCTCGTCATACTTCTACAATTATTAGACCCCATCACCCTATCTTCTATTAAGGCCCTTACGAGATGATGTATCTCGTCGTACCTCTTCGATTATTACAACCAACTGTCCCTTTCTTCTATTAAGGCCCATACGGGATTATATATCTCGTCATACTTCTACAATTATTAGACCCCATCACCCTATCTTCTATTAAGGCCCTTACGAGATGATGTATCTCGTCGTACCTCTTCGATTATTACAACCAACTGTCCCTTTCTTCTATTAAGGCCCATACGGGATTAAATATATCGTTATAATTCTACAATTATTAGACCAAACCACCCTATTTTCTATGAAGGCCCGTAAGGGATGATTTATCTCGTCGTACCCTTATGATTATTAAACTCAGCCGTCCCTATCTTCTATAAAGGTCCGTACGGTATGATATATCTCGTCGTACTTCAACGATTATTAGACTCAACTGTCCCTTTCTTCTATAAAAGTCCATACGGGATGATATATCTCGTCGTACTTCAACGATTATTAGACCCAACTGTCCCTTTCTTCTATTAAAGCTCATACAGGATGGTTTATCTCGTCGTACCTCTATGATTATTAGACTTAACCGTCCCTATCTACTATGACGGCCAGTACGGGATGATATAGGGCCGCCTCCTATCGAGATCCACGAGGAAGAATTAGGGCACTAAATCTCAAAGTCATGCCTGCCCGGAAGGAGGGGAGGCCAGCTCTGAACCAGCCTCCCCGGTCAAAGTTGGCAGGGGGTGGCCCAACTTTGTTGAGGCTAGCAAGAACCTCTGAGGTTAGGGAACAAACCTCACCAACGCCAACAGTCATCTCCCACAGTAGACTAGACCCCCCCCAGAATCTGGACATTTGCGATTAGTGATATGCCGCTCCTCGACATCCAAAAGGTTGCCCAGATTGAATTGACACATCGGTTTTTGCTGTCCCAGTGGTGGGTACAACTGGAAGGTATAAAACCAGCCAGAAGTGGTCCCTGCTGGGTCTGGTATTTTGCTTAGTCGGCTATGAAGATCAATCCAATCCATAAGAATATACTATATCGTCCTAATCAGAATATCTCGTATGGTGAGTTAATTTTCCTGGCTGAAAAATGTACTATTCCTTTGACACAGAATATATTTCTAGTTTTAGTTCAAATCTTGGAATCTGGGCCTCTTACTACTCTAAATAGATTAAAAAATTAAAACAAGTTTTTAGAAGCACCTAATGTAGAAGGTCAAATATAGCTTCAATTAAGATAACTATTTGGACATGTTCGCTAAACTTCACATATTTAAGAAATACAACTGTAACCAAATATCTTTAAAAAGGAAGTAGCATAGCAACAATTGCAATTATTGAGAGACTAATTTATTAATATAACAAAATAATTTAATTTCTTCAATCTGTGTGTTTTAATGACCAATGGCATACCAAGCTACCTTCCTCTTTGTAGCTACAGCTGTTCACGTCGACAGCCAGTTCTGAAAGTGTCTAGGCACTTATTTTGGCACTGTTAAATTATCAAGATTTGAGAAGCATTTGGGTTAAATTTCTACCTCTTGATTTAGTATAGAATTGTGTGAAAATTGTACATTTCCATTATTAGTCTCAACTGTCCCTTTCTTCCATGAAGGCCTGTATGGGATGATACTTCTCGTCTTACCTCTTCGATTATTAGACTCAGATGTCCCTTTCTTCTATTAAGGCCCATACGGGATTATATATCTCGTCATACTTCTACAATTATTAGACCCCATCACCCTATCTTCTATTAAGGCCCTTACGAGATGATGTATCTCGTCGTACCTCTTCGATTATTACAACCAACTGTCCCTTTCTTCTATTAAGGCCCATACGGGATTATATATCTCGTCATACTTCTACAATTATTAGACCCCATCACCCTATCTTCTATTAAGGCCCTTACGAGATGATGTATCTCGTCGTACCTCTTCGATTATTACAACCAACTGTCCCTTTCTTCTATTAAGGCCCATACGGGATTAAATATATCGTTATAATTCTACAATTATTAGACCAAACCACCCTATTTTCTATGAAGGCCCGTAAGGGATGATTTATCTCGTCGTACCCTTATGATTATTAAACTCAGCCGTCCCTATCTTCTATAAAGGTCCGTACGGTATGATATATCTCGTCGTACTTCAACGATTATTAGACTCAACTGTCCCTTTCTTCTATAAAAGTCCATACGGGATGATATATCTCGTCGTACTTCAACGATTATTAGACCCAACTGTCCCTTTCTTCTATTAAAGCTCATACAGGATGGTTTATCTCGTCGTACCTCTATGATTATTAGACTTAACCGTCCCTATCTACTATGACGGCCAGTACGGGATGATATAGGGCCGCCTCCTATCGAGATCCACGAGGAAGAATTAGGGCACTAAATCTCAAAGTCATGCCTTGCCCGGGAGGAGGGGAGGCCAGCTCTGAACCAGCCTCCCCGGTCAAAGTTGGCAGGGGGTGGCACAACTTTGTTGAGGCTAGCAAGAACCTCTGAGGTTAGGGAACAAACCTCACCAACGCCAACAGTCATCTCCCACAGTAGACTAGACCCCCCCCAGAATCTGGACATTTGCGATTAGTGATATGCCGCTCCTCGACATCCAAAAGGTTGCCCAGATTGAATTGACACATTGGTTTTTGCTGTCCCAGTGGTGGGTACAACTGGAAGGTATAAACCAGCCAGAAGTGGTCCCTGCTGGGTCTGGTATTTTGCTTAGTCGGCTATGAAGATCAATCCAATCCATAAGAATATACTATATCGTCCTAATCAGAATATCTCGTATGGTGAGTTAATTTTCCAAGCTGAAAAATGTACTATTCCTTTGACACAGAATATATTTCTAGTTTTAGTTCAAATCTTGGAATCTGGGCCTCTTACTACTCTAAATAGATTAAAAAATTAAAACAAGTTTTAGAAGCACCTAATGTAGAAGGTCAAATATAGCTTCAATTAAGATAACTATTTGGACATGTTCGCTAAAACTTCACATATTTAAGAAATACAACTGTAACCAAATATCTTTAAAAAGGAAGTAGCATAGCAACAATTGCAATTATTGAGAGACTAATTTATTAATATAACAAAATAATTTAATTTCTTCAATCTGTGTGTTTTAATGACCAATGGCATACAAAGCTACCTTCCTCTTTGTAGCTACAGCTGTTCACGTCGACAGCCAGTTCTGAAAGTGTCTAGGCACTTATTTTGGCACTGTTAAATTATCAAGATTTGAGAAGCATTTGGGTTAAATTTCTACCTCTTGATTTAGCATAGAATTGTGTGAAAATTGTACATTTCCATTATTAGTCCTCAACTGTCCCTTTCTTCCATGAAGGCCTGTATGGGATGATACTTCTCGTCGTACCTCTTCGACTATTAGACTCAGATGTCCCTTTTTTCTATTAAGGCCCATACGGGATTATATATCTCGTCATACTTCTACAATTACTAGACCCCATCACCCTATCTTCTATTAAGGCCCTTACGAGATGATGTATCTCGTCGTACCTCTTCGATTATTACAACCAACTGTCCCTTTCTTCTATTAAGGCCCATACGGGATTAAATATATCGTTATAATTCTACAATTATTAGACCAAACCACCCTATTTTATATGAAGGCCCGTAAGGGATGATTTATCTCGTCGTACCCTTATGATTATTAAACTCAGCCGTCCCTATCTTCTATAAAGGTCCGTACGGTATGATATATCTCGTCGTACTTCAACGATTATTAGACTCAACTGTCCCTTTCTTCTATAAAAGTCCATACGGGATGATATATCTCGTCGTACTTCAACGATTATTAGACCCAACTGTCCCTTTCTTCTATTAAAGCTCATTCAGGATGGTTTATCTCGTCGTACCTCTATGATTATTAGACTTAACCGTCCCTATCTACTATGACGGCCAGTACGGGATGATATAGGGCCGCCTCCTTTCGAGATCCACGAGGAAGAATTAGGGCACTAAATCTCAAAGTCATGCCTGCCCGGAAGGAGGGGAGGCCAGCTCTGAACCAGCCTCCCCGGACAAAGTTGGCAGGGGGTGGCACAACTTTGTTAAGGCTAGCAAGAACCTCTGAGGTTAGGGAACAAACCTCACCAACGCCAACAGTCATCTCCCACAGTAGACTAGACCCCCCCCAGAATCTGGACATTTGCGATTAGTGATATGCCGCTCCTCGACATCCAAAAGGTTGCCCAGATTGAATTGACACATCGGTTTTTGCTGTCCCAGTGGTGGGTACAACTGGAAGGTATAAACCAGCCAGAAGTGGTCCCTGCTGGGTCTGGTATTTTGCTTAGTCGGCTATGAAGATCAATCCAATCCATAAGAATATACTATATCGTCCTAATCAGAATATCTCGTATGGTGAGTTAATTTTCCAAGCTGAAAAATGTACTATTCCTTTGACACAGAATATATTTCTAGTTTTAGTTCAAATCTTGGAATCTGGGCCTCTTACTACTCTAAATAGATTAAAAAATTAAAACAAGTTTTAGAAGCACCTAATGTAGAAGGTCAAATATAGCTTCAATTAAGATAACTATTTGGACATGTTCGCTAAACTTCACATATTTAAGAAATACAACTGTAACCAAATATCTTTAAAAAGGAAGTAGCATAGCAACAATTGCAATTATTGAGAGACTAATTTATTAATATAAACAAAATAATTTAATTTCTTCAATCTGTGTGTTTTAATGACCAATGGCATACCAAGCTACCTTCCTCTTTGTAGCTACAGCTGTTCACGTCGACAGCCAGTTCTGAAAGTGTCTAGGCACTTATTTTGGCACTGTTAAATTATCAAGATTTGAGAAGCATTTGGGTTAAATTTCTACCTCTTGATTTAGTATAGAATTGTGTGAAAATTGTACATTTCCATTATTAGTCTCAACTGTCCCTTTCTTCCATGAAGGCCTGTACGGGATGATACTTCTCGTCGTACCTCTTCGATTATTAGACTCAGATGTCCCTTTCTTCTATTAAGGCCCATACGGGATTATATATCTCGTCATACTTCTACAATTATTAGACCCCATCACCCTATCTTCTATTAAGGCCCTTACGAGATGATGTATCTCGTCGTACCTCTTCGATTATTACAACCAACTGTCCCTTTCTTCTATTAAGGCCCATACGGGATTAAATATATCGTTATAATTCTACAATTATTAGACCAAACCACCCTATTTTCTATGAAGGCCCGTAAGGGATGATGTATCTCGTCGTACCCTTATGATTATTAAACTCAGCCGTCCCTATCTTCTATAAAGGTCCGTACGGTATGATATATCTCGTCGTACTTCAACGATTATTAGACTCAACTGTCCCTTTCTTCTATACAAGTCCATACGGGATGATATATCTCGTCGTACCTCAACGATTATTAGACCCAACTGTCCCTTTCTCCTATTAAAGCTCATACAGGATGGTTTATCTCGTCGTACCTCTATGATTATTAGACTTAACTGTCCCTATCTACTATGACGGCCAGTACGGGATGATATATCTCGTCATACCTCTACGATTATTAGACTCAAACTGTCCCTTTCTTCTATTAAAGCTCATACAGGATGATTTATCTCTTTGTACCACTACGATTATTAGACTCAAATGTCCCTTTATTCTATTAAAGCTCATACAGGATGATTTACCTCGTCGTACCTCTACGATTATTAGACTGAACTGTCCCTTTCTTCTATTAAAGCTCATGCAGGATGTTGTATCTTTTCGTACCTCTATGATTATTAGACTCAACTGTCCCTTTCTTCTATTAAAGCTCATACAGGATGATATATCTCGTCGTACCTCTACGATTATTAGACTCAACTGTCCCTTTCTTGTATTAAAGCTCATACAGGATGATATATCTCGTCGTACCTCTACGATTATTAGACTCAACTGTCCCTTTCTTGTATTAAAGCTCATACAGGATGATATATCTCGTCGTACCTCTACGATTATTAGACTCAACTGTCTCTTTCTTCTATTAAAGCTCATACAGGATGATATATCTCGTCGTACCTCTACGATTATTAGACTCCACTGTCTCTTTCTTCTATTAAAGCTCATACAGGATGATATATCTCGTCGTACCTCTACGATTATTAGACTGAACTGTCCCTTTCTTCTATTAAAGCTCATACAGGATGATATATCTCGTCGTACCTCTACGATTATTAGACTCAACTGTCCCTTTCTTGTATTAAAGCTCATACAGGATTATATATCTCGTCGTACCTCTACGGTTATTAGACTCAACTGTCCCTTTCTTGTATTAAAGCTCATACAGGATGATATATCTCGTCGTACCTCTACGATTATAAGACTCAACTGTCCCTTTCTTCTATTAAAGCTCATACAGGATGATTTATCTTGTCGTACCTCTACGATTATTAGACTCAACTGTCCCTTTCTTCTATTAAAGCTCATACAGGATGATTTATCTCGTCGTACCTCTACGGTTATTAGACTCAGCTGTCCCTTTCATCTATTAAGCTCATACAGGATGATTTATCTCGTCATAACTCTAAAACTATTAGACTCAACCGTCCCTGTCTACTATGAAGGCCAGTACGGGATAGTATATCTCATCGTACCTCTAGATTATTAGACTCAGGGCGTCTCCCAAATTCAGTTGCTTATTCAATTACAGTTCACATCCTACCTTGCTTTTTACTGATCCCTGATTGAGACAATTATAAAGACCCAGTTCAATGCATTTATAGCACTCTGCAAAATTTCGTAAAAGTATGTTTGGCATATGTTTTAAAAGGATATAATTTCCTACGTTATATATTTATATAATGTAATAATTTAAATAAATAAACCCACAACTAAATGTAAATTATTATGAAAAGTAATATATAGATCTTCTAATAAACCAAAATCTATGTAGTGTTAATTAGTGTTTTACAGCATGTATTGATTTAGTCACTGAATGTGTAATAAAGTATGTGTTTTTTCTACACTGCTATTCTGTGTTGGTGCAGGACATGGAAGCTTCTGACCTTTCCTAAATACCGCCATTTCGACTTAGTACTTAGTAGGAAATGTGTATAAAGGATAGATATTAAGAGTATGCACCTAAGATAAAAATTACATAAAAAATAATGAAATTTGATTTATATGAAAATATGTATAATTATCTACAGTATATAAAACCGGCTGTTTTCCGCATTTACTTTGTACGTTTAGTGTAGCGTAGGATGAGATTTATGAAAGTTCATAATAATTACAGCTCGGTCATTTTAACTGGAGATATCTGGCTAAAAAGATGGCAGCAGCTTTTACAATCTTCTGTAATACCCGGGGAATTTCAACGTCCAAATTAAGACGTTTTTAATTAAAGCATTCTAAGTAAGATTCTTAACGCCAAATAAGGACTGCAAGCTAAGTTGTCTTCATAACAGATTCCGCCAAGTTCTTAAGGGAAATCCCTTACAATATTCAGGTTATAAAAATAATCGTTACATCGGCAAGAAATGTACAATGTCGTCAATAAACATTTTTTCAAATATTTACAAAGAATATGATCAGCATAAATTGGACCAATGGACCTGGTTTTATTGGATTGTTAACTATTTAAGCGGTACGGTAAGTTTATAATGAGGAACAAATGCTCCATATCACTACAAGGTACAAGTACGACCCAACACGGGTCGTACCAGGCTGTACTGATGTTGAAGCTATAGCTCAATTCATTCTCGTGATGTCCTGTGGACAGATAGGCAGAATAGATATCATACGAAATAAAAGTTGACACAAAAATGACACATCATGGAACTCTTTCTTGTAGTTATGAAGGAGCATGCACAATCTTAAATATACATATGAAACCTTTGTATCCATATCTTGCCACATGTTACATTCACGTATTTGGTCATTGAATTGGGTTTTTATATAAATATTTAAACAATTAAAGTGTACACATTATGTCGATGATAAAGTTATGAAGGGCTTGATGGGGTAGTTAGGCTACACGTATTAATATGTCACATGTTTTAATCTCTAATGGGTGTATTGTGTGTTTTTACAAATTTATTTATTCTGATATTTTTCATTGTTATCACGGTTACCTATAAGAACAATGTAAAAAATATTCTCTAACGCTCAGCCATATCCCATAGAGTGCTTTCGAAATTATCGAATTAAGTGTCCCTTATATAAAAATGAAGTTCCATGCACAATTAGTCAGTTCTATTTCGAGATATCGTTTGGACAGTTAGTCATAAATGAATTTTGTCATCCCTACGAGTGATAGGTTCGTTAAAGCTCATCCAATTATGTAGTGAGCTGTGAGGAAGTTAATATGATTTCAGGGGGTTAGATAGGAGACAGATAACTGTGGTTGTGCAAAGGACACTGACCTTCAATAGAACAGCAATAAATGTTGAATGCGTTTTAGCTGATTAAAAACATTCTTCCATCTTTAATAATTTCTATTCTTCCTTTTTCTAGCCCCTTGCTATTCTAGTATTATATTAATATATAAAAGGATCTCTACAATCTTGGAACATCATTTAGAAAAAAGGTTCCCCAATATATTTAAAGCCAGATTTATCTATTGTTTTGTATTTTTTTATGTAAACATAATCCATAAAAGTGTACAAATACATACAAATTACGTTTTGTTACATGTTAAATATTTACTGTTTTATATATAGTATTTATTTTGGCTATTTATCGACTTAATAATGTGTAATGGTAAAATGCATTTGGATTATAAATGTAAGTTAATAACAAGTTATATACCGTACCTAGTTATTATTATTAACAAGCTTTTAGATCCACATTAAAAAAAAGTTGTAGTTTATATTTATATAAAAAAAATGAAAAAAAACAGTTAAACATCTAGAGCTAAGAGAGTGTTACACAAATTTGTTTGGTTATGAAGAGTTTGAATTGAATAGATTTTAATGAATATTAAGTTATAACAAAAGATTTAACATTAATATTCTGCGGAATAAATGAGCCACTACAACAAAACTTCATATTGTAAATCTACAAACCAGTCTTCTCTAGTTTCTGCATTAAATTGTCATTAAGTATTGAATCAACGTTTTAAGATATAATAGATTATTGTAGATAATTTTAATTCCCTTCAATTTAAAGTGTGGGATTACTCAAATTCTCAAAATATAAATCGTCACATAATGAGTTTACATTATTTTTAAAATATAAGTCATACTTATTTATATTTCAAAAGACTGTTTTAAATTTACAGATGATTACAATTTTTACGGTAGATGTTGGTCATACTGAATTTGCCTTGTACACTTTCTCTAGGTTAACTTATAAAACAAAATGAAGCTTGAACGTTTTTGTTTTATTTTTTATAGGGTATTCTTTATAGGAGATGTTATAACTAAATATTAGTCAATGCATATTATTTTGATATGGTGTAAATTACTATAATGTAATTGCATACACAGGCAGTAATATAATTTCAAGCAAGTAATTCACCCTTTAGAGAATGTATGCTACGAATATAAATAGTTTTTGATAATAAAAATAACTGTAAAAGTATTTTGAAAGTATCAGAGGACTTTAATCATGTAATTTGCGTTTTATTCATCCAAATATAATTGTTATATGATAATCAAAGAACAATAACAATTGACCTTAAATTACCCTCATAATTGGAAATATTCTTATTGAAAATACAGACAGTTATGACCTGAACCTAAAATCTGTTATGTTGCAAAATAATGCTGATACCTAAATAACAGACGTTCCATTCTAAGTCGTAATTGAAGAATTATATTTATGTTCATATAAATTTACAAGGTTGTGAAATGAAAAAGACTATACATATGATTTTTTCTGTTATAACATATATATTTTTTCTATTTACAGGTATGAACAATAAAAAAGATTAATTTCGGTTACACACACACACACACACACACACACACACACACACACACACCACACACACACACACACACACACACACACACACACACACACACACACACACACACACACACACACACACACACACACACACACACACACACACACACACACACACACACACACACACACACACACGCACGCACGCACGCACGCACGCACGCACGCACGCACGCACACGCACACACACACGCACATGCACACACTCGCACACGCACGCACACACACAAACACACACAAAATGTTATTACTCAACATTACAGAGATATCTTTATATTAGTATAATGAATACTCAACTAAAACAGTTTTTTAAAAATTATTTTATATACATGTGTTTCGGTATTCAAACATCATCAGTGTATATTAATCTGTGTAAATAATAGACAACTAAATATAACCATATTGACCAATTAAAAAGATTTTAAATTTATATGACACAGTTGTTATTTTGATTTGTTTATTCTCTATTTTATATTTTTAATTTGTTCGAAGTAGGTAACACAAAGAGATTGTAGCACTGAGGAGACATTAAATCATATTCCAGTTCTCATGTTCTGTCCAACTGCTAGAAAGTTCTAATTGAGATCTCTGGTACACATCTGTTGCAATATTCGGCTTATTAGACTGTAATTACATCGAATATGAATAAGAATAATTTTTTCAAACAATAGAACTCAAAGGTTCTTGGTGCAAGTCAAAACATAAGTATCAAAAGTAATTATAAAAAAGCATACAATTTAAAAGTAAAATACAATAAATTCTTGTAACATTTTAAAGTTCTTTCAACTCCAAAGAAATCGGTCTAATCAAGACATAGGTATCTCGAGAGCCTCCTGGAGACCGTAGAAAGCCTTCCCGATCAAGTAAGTCCTTAAATAATTTTTTAAACCGTTTCCATTAGTTTGAATTTTGATTAAATTTGGAAGTAAATTGTACAGTTTAAGACCAAATTAAAAAATTTAGTTTTCGAAAAGGTTGAGTCTGAAATTAGGTAATTTCTGTGCCGTGTGTTATGATCACGATTTAAAAGTAGAAACAGATTTTTATTTTGATAAGCAAACATTGCCGAATGAAAAATGATAAGGGACGCCAAGGTAAGGATCCCAACTAGTTTGGAAACGCTCTCTACAGCTCTCATCTGATCTCATTACCTAGACACCCCAACGCTCTCTTTTGAAAAGTGAATACTCTATTAGAGTTGATGACACTAGAAAATCCCCAGAATATTATATAATATTATTACACCTCAGCTGTGACTCAAATAAGCCTAAGTAACCCAGTTTAAGAATATTTTCTGAGGGAAATGTAGAAAGGCACCTCCGGGCGAATGTAGCTGAATTTAGCTGCTTCAATAATATGTTTATATGAGTATTCCATTTCATGTTAAAATCAAGATGGACTCCTGAGAAACTTACAGAAAAAATGCTACTTATTGGATTGCCACCAAATTTATAAATATTAGAAACATTTTGGGAGGTTTGGGAACAAAATTCCACACAGTTTGTTTTAGAAAAGTTTAATAACAAGTTATTCGTGCAGAACCAATCAGAAATCAAATTATTGCTGTATAATGTTCTAACAGAGTTCTAAAGTGACAATTATTTCATCCGCGAAAAGAGTGACTATAGGTTTTAAGGTTATGTTGAATGGTATTATATATATTATTTTAAATAAATTATATATATACACATATAAATAAAAAAATGAGAAAGTGAGTTTGCAACCAATATAACTGAAATTTTATATGAACATTTATAGGGTCCCTGGTATGAATATATACCTATTCTTATTTAAAAAATCCTTCCGGGCCACTTCCTACTGTTCTCTAAAATTGAGTTTAATCTCATCTTGGTATCTAAGGTTGAAAAATATTTAATTATAAGAGCCCGTTTTATGACAGTACAACCATATGAGACCACTGTTTTCAATTTGTTTTCATTTATAGCGTGTAACATGGAATAAGCTTGAGAGAAACAACACTACTTATTTCATCCTTTTCTGCAACAGCTGTTGAGCAAAAAGTAAGAAAATGTCGAGATAATAATATTAAAATATTTAGTATAAATATACTTTTCACTGTTAATTTGACCAAATATATTAAGTATGAAATATAAAAGAAAAGTTACTATATAACGTTTGCTATAGATGTAAAAACTTGTAATAATATTTATTTTAGTAGTCCCAAGTCCAAAGCGAAATTTCGTGCGAAGAGACGGTTCCCTGCTAGAATTTATATTTTTATTTATTTTAATACTTTTATTTCCCTAAGGTCACTTAAAACACAATTACTTTAGTTTCAAGCATTAATGGTCTGTCAATTAATACATTTAAAATCCAAAGTTCTTCTTACTTCTTAGGTGATTCCTCATTATTCACTAATCTTGTGATTTAAACGAATTTTTACGAGAAAAAGGTAATATGTAATAATTTTCTAACAGTGCACAAATTTCTGATCAAGGAATTTGTATTCACCTTCAAATCAAAGAAACTTCAAATTAAACAATCACGGCCCTATGAACCCGATCCAGACTCTCTTTACATTTAAAAAATACAACTTCGAAAGAATCCCACAAATTGTTTATCCTTTCCCTAACGATACTCACCTAAGCAATAATTATACAAAAGCGAGATTATATTGCAAACTTGTAAAATAATATCTTTCTTTAATGTTTACTCAAGCGACTTTGAATGCAAAACCTAGTAGTCAATGTACAATACAATATTCAGTACATTGTTATGTCCTCTTTGTTATGTTATCACGTACTTTTAAGCATTTTGGCAGCAGTGGAAAGCCCTGTGAAAGCGCGCCACCACAATTCTAGTTTCTCGGTTAGCAATCTTATACTTGCGTAATCTATTTCACTTCTGGCAGTTTTGGCACTTCAAAATATTTTTCTTTCTTGCAGTACGTTAAAAAGTGTGTAACATATACATTTTGATCCACGGTCAAACAATAATCCTAGTTAATAAAGACTGATGCAACAAATCTTTAACTTTATAAAGCCAACCATTATATAAGTATTTATTATTTTCTTCGAGTAATAATAATTTATAAAATTTTCCGCAGTGATTTTAATTTGGAAAAATTATTGCTATAATCTTAAACTATTATAGTGTACCATAGTTCTAATTCTTTATGCTGAATCGCGGTAGGAAGTAGGCTCCTGTTAACTAGACGCGGTGCGTGGACATTGTTTGTTTAGTTGAACCGGTAATCAGCTGATCGGTCTACGTTCCGACCCGGCAAGCCTGGAGAGGGTCAGAAGTGGTCAGTCGAGTCTTGAAGCCACGACGAGAAGGTGTACCGGTCGAAGCTGAAGTTTTCTTCCTCTAACCCTATAGTTGGGATTTAGAGTAATTATTTATCGCGTGTAAATTCAAGTTCAAGTATTGTATTTAAATTTTAGTGCGTTTTATTTTTGCGATCTGCCTCTGTAATCTTCAAAGTAGTAAGTCCCGTACCAGCGTATAGTTAATATCTTTTATTTTATAATACTGTAATTAAAATTTCTAAAGTTTCCCATCTTTCAGAGTCTGAAAAATTTAATTCAATTTTTTGAAGTATTGTGAATTAAATTTTGGTCATAAAGTAAATATCAAGTTCTGTGTTATATTAATTTTGAGCATTTTGAGAAGAGAACTTTTTATTTTGTTTTGTTAATTTAAACCATTTTTGGAGAAGTATACATTTTTAGTTTAATTTTAATTTTAATACCTTTTAATCAGACTCTTAATTAGATTTGTTCGATTGAGTGACTTTTGAAGAAAATTGAATCAAAAGTTTGTAAACTTTTGGTGAACTTAAATTTCGGAATAAAGCAAGTATTTCCGAAAAGTTGTTTAATTTATAAAGTATTTGCTCCATATAAATTTAAAATATATGTGCTATAAAAACGGTACAATAGAATCAATAATTTATGTAGACAACGGGATCTCTGACAATTTCCACCGCTGTATTTACCATAGATTAAGAATTACGATTATTATGAATAGATCACTACGATCCATGGATGTATTAAGGCAGACATTCCCTGCAATATATAATATATATATAGTGATGTATTAGACAAATTTAAATTATGTCACAGAAAACGTTCAAAAATGTCAATGGTAGTAAGAGAAGCACAAACTATAAAACTGCACAATACATGCACCCTGCAAAATACGTGCTATGCACAAGAGTATAGATGAGAGACGCAGTGGTTGGGGAATTAAAGGTACATGTACAATACAAGCATTTCCAAGTTTTAATTTAAGATAAATTAAACAGTGATAGGTACCACTAACAAATCTGTGGCAAGAAAGGTTGATTCGATAGGAACGGTGAGCTTACCTCCATTTCACCTTCTACTTAGAATACGTCTGAAATCTGAGACTATCATATACTTGACTCTTGGAGTCTGGAATTCAAGTCAGGTTTCAGTATCCTTGAACGCAAGAGAATCTCCAAGGTACTGAATATGGGCCAACCAATTTTTGGCCATTGAAATAGCTACGTGTTCACTCCTGGCTTGTTTATATAACTTCAATTTCAACTTGCAGTAGATATACCAACAACTGATGAGTTGTATCAGGGCAAAACCTTGGATGTCTAGGACCACTAACTGGAAATTTCGAAATATTGTTTTTAACTAGTTGTTCGATAATTCTTATTGCGAAACTTAACCGAGTGTCAAGGGCTCTTTTAATCTTAGAAGTTTTAGCAAGCCTGAACTTGATGAAATGGTATTCCCTGTTAACTTTGACTAACAGAAGATAAAACAGAATTATCCTCCACTTCTCCTAAGGTGAATGGTCTGAGATACAATGCCCGCTCGAAAGGAAGCGGTCTCAAATTCAGTATTGTGTAACAGTGATACCTATTACTCCGAAAATAGTGCACGTATACTTTTAGGACGAAGTGGATTGAGAGGGTTTCCTCAGTTTATTGTCTTAAGTAAAACCTAAAGTTTTCAAAAGTCTTCTTTTCAAGATAAAGATTATGCTTATTAGTATTTTTTTTACTTATATGCTGTTAAAAATGGTATCATAATTTATTTGTTGTTGTAAATATACTGGTATTTTTTCTTTAATTTCAATAAAAACAGTTGAATGTATAAAAGTCATACTATATAGTGTTACAACTTTCAAACCTTAATAAAAAGTTAGGTTTCGTTTAATTGTCTCTTATTAATATCAGTAAAGGTGTGAATATTGGTTATTTTAGAGTATATTTAAAATAGTTTAATATGATACACGAAGAGTAAACGTATCATTTGTCAGAAATCTATTCATGCTTGACAATAATAATCTTTGTGGATATCAATCTTCACTAATTAACTAATTAAGCCATTGACCTTTCCAGCAACTTTAGATTGGAGAACAGCGAATTACCTCATTAATCCTGCAAGGCAGGTGCACACAAACAGTAATGTAGCTAACATTATTACGGTGCTGCTCTCTCTCGCCTTGTAGTTCATTTCCTCATACCTTCGCGAAATGTACCAATTCCTTCACGTGAATAATTCATGAATATTTTCACTTTTTCATAATAACTCTAATTTCCATAAAAACTACGTGTCTGTTTCTCATATATTACCGTGTTGACAACCACTTCCAACAGCGATATTCGCTTTGTAAACCACTTTGGTTATTTAAAAAATAAGGATAAAAATGCTCTTTACTGATTAACAAGCAGGGAAAGGGTGGAAACATTTGTCAGTTAAAGTGGCAAGAGAAAGAGAAATGATTTGGAAGTAAAATTACTTAAGTGAACAACACAATCTCTACCTCTGACGTCACACATAAACTTTTACTGTCTCTCCGCGCGTTTGTTTTGTACATTAAGCGTAACTTCTTGTTCCTTAATGATATACAGCCAAGATAACACTAGTAGAGCTTTCTAAAACTCCAACTTCATGGTAAGTAATTGTTAACACGTTTAAACTTCTATTGGCTAATATGGAGGAATACCAATGTGTAACCATTAAGATATTCCATAGCGAATAGTTAACAGGAAGTCACTTCAGTAGAAAAGTAAGTCTATTCTCCAAGTAGTTACGTGACATAGGAAGTTAAGTTAATCAGGAGGATAATTTTATTGAAAGTTTAAATTGGTGAAATAGTTAAAATCATTGGCACATTTAGGAAGAACAGGATATTAAATTTAAAAGAATATTAATTTTAACCAGAATAAATAAAATGGTAACTATTCTATTCCAGGAAATTAAGATCACTAGAAGGTTAAATAAACCAGTTTTCACGTTTAAAATTAAATTGTATAAGGGATTCAATCAACCAGTGAATTGACCTATCACTCAGTAGACTGACTGTTTCGAGAAGAAAACTTTTCTGTCTTATTGTCTGTCTATCTCTATATGAACTCGGGTACATTGCTAACACAGAGAGATAGTATTAATAAAGGAAGATTATTATAAAATATCCGTCAGATGTAGAAATATTTGGTAATGTTTGTAGTTATCATCAGCATGATTAATTATTGATGAATTACACTACAGTATAATGTAAACATTATATAATTATAATTCAGAATTTTAAAAAGGAACCTAACATTAGATACAGTATGAATACGCCCCATCTCAATTTCTATGAGGTTGTATATAAAATTTCTCATCTCAATGTCATTAAAATTTTGAGATGTCCTGCGATCATATAGAGAGGTATTCATACAAAAATATATTTACATCTCTCTAGGAGATAAACAAAGTTGTATAGGTATACTCAGTGATAGGTTTTACCCACATCCATTCGAATTCCATAGTCGTACAAGCATGATAAGAACATTCTTGTGTATGTAGAAATGAAGGTTCTTTCACAATTTCAAGTCTATAGGCATATTTTGTTAAAGATATCGTGCAGACAGACAGATAGACGGAAATGAAATTTTTTAATTCCACAAGTGAAAAGCTTTGCTAACACTCAGCCAATGAATCAATGACGGTCCTTACCACAAGTTTAATATAGATTTTAAGTTAGCGTTTAATATGAAGTATATAAATACATCTCAGTACTCTGAAACATTTGTTAAAATTAAGAACATCTCAAATGACATCAGAGAAAGGGTTTGCTGTCGTAAAGGAAGAGTTTTATGAGGGGTCGAGCGATAAATGTTCAGCAATATTTGATTTCAGCAGTAAAGCGCTGCTCAGCTGCTGCTGTGTTTGGAGAGTATTATCCTTGTAGTAGACGATGTTATTTTGTTTAACACAACGTATAATGCTGTATATAAGAATCCTAATTAATATTATAAATGCGAAAGTGCCTTTGTTTGTTTTGTTTTCACAACTACGCAACCGATTGTACTGAAAATTAAATATACATTCTTGCGGTTCCTGGGATGAGTATAGGCCTATTCTAATTTCGAAAATCCCTCTGGGATACGCCTCACTGGTCTTTAAAGTAGCGAAAAATCGCATCTGGTTTCTAATGTTATGACATATCAATTAAAAGAGCCTGTCTTATATAAAATATGTATTTATTATGTTGAACTTGTTCGCAGCTATATTAAGTAAATATTCTAATAATTTACCATAATATTTAAAGTCAGTTTAGATTTAAGCTATTATGTCAGTACTAATCTACCTTAGAAAATGCATTAAACATAAGAAGGTCAGTCTTTGACTCAGAAGACTCCCTTTGAAGCAGTCGACAAGAACTATGCTAGATGAAAGTTTGCAGGAATGTGTTTTTGAAATAACTTTCCATTTCCAGCTGTTAATTTACTAAAATATTATCAATATTTTTCAGTTTATAAAGTAACAAACGAGTAGTGTCATTGTTAATGTAGTTTTCACTGTAAAACTTTATCAAATACGAAGTATAAGGTCTAAAAGACAATGTTGCTATCAATTTTTACTACATTTTTAATACATTTAAAGACTGATATAAAACTTATCTTAGTTCAGTTTTTCCAGTATTGCGTTCATCTTAAAACATCAAATTTATTCAACTGAAGACTCTACCGCCAAATAAAATCTATGAACTTGGTTATAATTATAGTAAAATTGTGTCAAAAGTGGACCCTTTACTATTTGTCCACCAATTGTTTTATATCATGTTTTCTGTCACAAAAGTGTTTAAAAACCAAAAGGTTTTCCCTTCTAGGAAAGCAATCTGAAATAAGACCTTTATTTTTGCATGTCGCGTATTTTCTTAAAGGCAACACTGTAATTATACAGCACCTGGCTCTGTTCACAAAATTTTAAAAAAAAGGAACTATTAAGTTGAGAGTAATTAAAACTATATTCAAAAATTATACAGATGTACTGCTACTATAACGTATTGTTGACGTGACTCACAAAATTATACTTATCCAAAAAGCGTCCAACGCGGACATAATACAGTCAGAAATAGTCGATGTATTAGTGAAAGTTTTATAATAAACATCGGTGATTCTGAGACCAGCGATAGTGAAGAGGATAGTGACGCCAGTGATGTGGAGGAACTCGCCGCTCCATTGTAAAAAAGTACTGTAGGTATTAAAGAATATTATTTTAATGCAAAAAAGTTCAATGCAATCATTATACTTGTTGTAATTGCTCAATATTAATAGTTAGTTAAACATAGAATACAAGTGAGTTAACACCGTTGTAAATAATACAGTTATTGCTACGGATAAAGTATATAATTGCAATAACAATTAAACCCACAATATTTTTAAGACTAATAAATTAGTTAAATTAACTTGGTTCTTTCTAAAGGTATTTTTATTGCACAATAAACTAATTTATTGAGTTAATACGGTATCAGTGAGCCAATGCGCCAACTACAGTTCCGGCAGAAACGTTTCACTCATCACTTCATACGCTACTACAGGCTAAACTAAACTTCCAATAAAAAAATGATAAATTACAAAAAAATATTCATCTATTTTCACACAACTTTCTCGCTGACACATTTTGTCTGACCAAAAAATAAAAAAAATCCTCGCTTACTACTTTTTTCTTGTCATTGTAAACGCTATGTAAAATGTAAACAATAATAAAATGTAATATTTAAAAATGTAACCAATAGATTGCCAATATTAAGAGCTTTAATTTGACGCATCTTACAGAATTGTACGATATTGGCTTCACTTTTAAATCGCGAGAGGAAGCCGTAGAGGTCACTGATTTTCGCAGTCTGTTTTCATACTCCGCCGGGACAGTTTTAACACAGCGAGACTGACTTTTTCATGCAGGTTAGTAGTCCGCGGCCAAGTCTACGGTTAAAATTTTAAAGGCAAATTAGAAAAAACCAGTACAGTTATAAAAAACTTACTAGACACCAATTAAATGAAAAATTACATTACAATTCCAACGGTACTTGTTTCATTGAATTCCGTCAATCCAAGTAAACACAACCACGTTAAAGGTAGGCTTGCACAAGCCTGGAACAACAACCAGTTTGTCTTTTGATAGGGATCAGCTGTTTTACATAGAGTATTATCATTAGAATGTCGGTGACGCGAACCAAGGATTTTACCCTCTACCAAAACGCTCAACGCGCCTAAAGAAGTTTTCACTTCAAAAAAATGTTTTCTGCTATCATCGAGAGAACGGATTATACGGGATGAAAGATGGAAAGACCGGAATTTTCTAACGTCTTTATTGCAAAGAATAATTCTCATTTTATTAAAAAAAAGCTTATCATTTTATTTGCTATGTTGTAAATATAGTTGAATACTTGGAGTGTTTCAACAGAACAATGCACATTTGCTTTAGCTTCGTAGGTGTCAATTATTTCATACAAATACGTATCAATGAAATTAATTACTAAATTAAAATCTCTTTTAAAATGAACTAGTGTACCATAAATGGAGTTAGTAACAATTCACAGTCATTTCGAAATTTACAGCACTTGCCATAGTATTATAACGAAACTATTTA
The DNA here is from genome assembly GCF_021130785.1 of Homalodisca vitripennis. NCBI lineage: Eukaryota > Metazoa > Arthropoda > Insecta > Hemiptera > Cicadellidae > Homalodisca > Homalodisca vitripennis. Next base: position 184,191 of record NW_025777478.1, on the reverse strand, counting down.
AATTGTACATAAATAAATAAAAAGGTCTTATAAGATGTGAGATAACGATCATATCTAGAAATACTTACCATATCGATGATGCAAGAACAATTATCAAGGTATTTAAATTTTCAAATTTGTCAAGACCATACTTTGTAATCACAGTGTAATTTTTGAACTGTACCTGGCCACAAACCTTGCATAGAATTGATGAAAATTTGACAATTTATTTAAATTAAATTCAAACAAAACGTTTTAAATAAAATATATCTAGCAAAAATGCTAAAGGAGAAATTTATGTCTTTATATGGAAGTACGTTTTAAATCTCAATGTAAGCTCTTAATTAATAATTTAGTTTTTTAGTATTAAGTTTACATGTAAGTGCAATGTTTTTTTAATATTACATAAGCTTTGAATATATAACTTGCCAAAACTTTATCTATGTATTACAATAAAAAATCACCGTAAATTCATCTAATAAACCAACATCAACCTTCCCACAACTTTAGATTGGAGCAGGGCTAATTATATATTCAATACTGGAAGGCAGGTGTACACAAACAGTAATGTGGCTAACATTATTACTGTGCTGCTCTATCTCGGTTTGTAGTTGGTTGCTCCTTATATCTTCACTAACGCCATTATGGAGGCAGCAAGGTTTACCAATTTCACCACATTGAATTTTCAATGAATTAGCGGATTCTTCATGATTTCTTTCCGGTAGCGAAAGTCACTAAATTGTAATTTTGTTATCAATTAATTTTCAGTGATACTTACGTACATCTTCTTCACTTTGCTGCAATTTATTAAAGTGAATTTTACTAAATATATTACTATATTTTTCTGCAGGCTCTTAAATTGAAAATAAGTTTTAATGCATTAAAAAACTCGAATATATTATCTAGTGTTCTATGAGCTGACTCTGAAAGCGAAGTGAGCCCAGTTCTTAACAGAGCAAAATTTAATTATTTTGAATTTTGTGAAGTTTTATTCCAGTATTACTATGATAGTATATAATATTTTCTTTAGCAAAAATTTTGTGCAATATACATTAGATAAGAATATTAAGAGGAGTTTTTGCGATAATTGATATAATAAAAATACATGGTTATAAATACACGATCTAAACAAATTAATTGAATACATACAATTTAAGATGTATTGATAAAGTATTGCTGTAATGTTACCATAGATGTTGTCAACAAATTTTTTCTATAAAAACAACAAATAAAACTGTGAGTATATTTTTGATATAAAAAGAAACATTGAAGGGAAACGTTTAAACTGGGTTAGTATCCCCAGTTACATCTCCATGTAGTAATCAATTAGCGTCAAGTGCACAAGAAGAAAAAAATAGCTCCTTTTGCAACAGCCACTATAATCAATATTTTGAGTTAACCAGCTTTATAGTGCCGTGATAGAAACATATTACAAAATAAAAAATGCTAATACGAAAAAAGAGGTATTATCTCTAAATAATATAAACCCAGGTTTTACAAACTTATGTTCTATTCGTTGTCGATCCCAAAGGTTCCATACACGTTCATGTAAGTTTCGTAAATAATCTCTAATACACTTTATTGGTTCAAACACTAAGCTTTCTGATCCTTAAAGTAAAGGTGTTATTTTATAGCTATTATAAATAAGTTATTTAAAATGTCTGAATATGTTTCAAAGCAATATATGATTAACACTACAGAAATCTTGCTGCGTCTACAACAGTTCCAAGCACATTGTAAATCACTTTGGCTAATAGAAAAATAAGTAAGAAACTATTGTTTCGTGATTAAAAACAAGCATTACAGTTTATTAGTTACAATGGCAGGAGTAACAGTCAGTGACTTGGAAGTGGAACGGCACCTCTAGCGTCAGACGTAAACCTTTATTGTCTATCCACGTGATAACTTGGTACATTATAGTAACTCCGTGTTCGTTAAATGTTATGTAGCCAAAGTCCTATTAAAGTAACATTATAAATCAACCAATTGCAATCTACATTTATAATTTAGTTTACAATATAATTATCTACTATTAGAGAACTATTTTAGAGGTATCATTACTGTTTAGACACCGGTATAATGACGTACGATGTATGTAGTTATTTTTATTACACTCTATATTTTGATACATTCCTCCACTCTTGAGAAGTTTTTATCAAAATATCAGTAAAGTGTAATGAACTAAACGGTTCAGAAGGACATTAGACCATATTAACCAAGGGTTACGTTTAGAAAAGGTTAGTTCACTAGGAAGATAAGTCAACCATCAACCAAAAAAAGTAACCAGGAGGTTGAATTCGTCAGATAATTATTTTAACGGGAGATTTATGTAGACAAGAAGGTTAATAATTTAACCTTGTTGTAATCAAGAAAGTTGAACCAGAGAGATACAGAGGTTACCAATCACTTAAGATCACCAAGAGGTTAAGTTGAGGAGAGGAATTAAGTATAAATAAATAATTTTATTTTTACCTAAATTGTTTTATAAATTTCACATCATTCTACGTGGTAAGTCGACGATTCAAATTATTACGTATTAAAATATTCTGGATTAAGATTTATGAAAGGTGCTCCAACCATCTTTCAATCATTGCAACGAATAATTCTGTTTTAATATCGTTGCTAAGTATTATATGTATGACGTGTTACTCTAATGTTTGATGAATCAATACTAACCTTTTAAAATATTCGGATGAAGGAGATTCGCTAAATGCTGCTTGAGTTTCATTAATAAAGTAATATAACGTTGTAATCAATTTTGCGTTGTATAAAAGATTTGGATTATTATTTGTGTTTTCAGAGACATCCTAAAACTTAAGAAACTCTCAAATGACACCAGACAAAGAGAATGCTATCGTAATAGGATTTTAAGAGAGGTCTAGTCATAAATGTTCAGCCATATTTGATTTCAGTACTATAGCCCTAGTCAGCTGCAGCTCTGTTTGTTAGCAGAGTTTTATCCTTGTAGTAGATGATGTTTCTTGCATGACATGCCATGTAATATTATGTATGGAGCATGATGTAATAATAATACAATATCATATACACTAAGTGAAAATCATAGATAAAACTATATAATATTAATATTCATTCAGTATCATCGCCTTTGATCGTGTAAAAATTCGTATTAAAATACTGTGGGATGGGAATACAAAGCGGCACACTAGGATTGTTACACCTACAAATGTATTCATACGAAATTTAAAGGACCCACATTCTCATCACTTGAAAAACTTGAGATTTAGTAGCACATCCTAGGGTTCCAGCATAGTTAAAGTAGGCTGTAGATTTGATGTGATCACTCAGCCTGTCACGGGAAGAGTGAGTGTACTGTTAGTATAATGTAATAAATGTGTAAAACATGAGAGAACTGAATTAAACTTGCCAAATATATATTGCACCCTCTGTTTAGCGCCATTGACATAATATAGCTTGCTATATTACGAGTATTTATTTTTTTCTTAGCATTTACATGGAAACAAGCGCTTTTAGGTCTAAGTGCAATGGGAGATTTGCTCAGAATTTTGTTCTTAATAAACAAAAAAGAAACCATTTCAAACATGTTTTATATTTACTATCAGGCATTACATTACTTGTGCTTGAATTTTATAATTTTTTAAAGTTTCAATAATTTACACTTCTATTATCTGGGATGCTTCAATACTTAAAATAGTAAATGTTTTCATTGTTCACGTAATGCAACTGGTAGTAATATTTGTAAATATATACAATAGAAAACATTTATTATTATTATTAATCCTAATCGAACAGTTGTTGAAGAGTACTAGGAGAATAATATTGAAACAATAAATCAATTAGAAAAACGTTTAAAAATTACTGATAACATACATTTTTTATAGAAATTATTTTAAAAATTCAAGTAAACTTGAGCAGTTTTATTAAAAATATAGAAAATGTTTTCATCTGTAGGGAAGTAAATGTGTTTATTCGCTAGACATAAATAAAATTTGAAATTATAATTTATTACTCAATCAAGATATTGTTTTATTAAGCAGTAAGAATGTCAATCAGTGAATTAAATACGACAAACTTTCTTGTTGTTCAGGAAGTTTTAGGTTCACCAATAAATCTTTCACAGCAGATTACATTCTTGCGTTCACTCAGCAAACATTCTGGAATCTTTTGATTGTTTTTACACGTATTACTTCTATCATACTGAGTTATCATATTATCATTAATAATACAGGCCTTGCCGTTATTTATGTAGCATCGTATGATCTATCAATGTATGAATAGTTTCTAATTTTGAAAAATAAATAAGTACGTTAAAAAAATCAATATGTAAATAATATCTGAGCTGTAAAAAACCGACTGAAGTGACGAATGAAAGAAAAGCCATTTTTATTTTTAAATCAATCTCTAGCTTTGTTTTACATTATGTTACAATGTTTTCGTTCGAGATTCTTAATATAAGTTGGGTTTCAATTCATTTGAGAAAATTAATATAACAAATAAAATATAATTCCGTAAGAAAATTAATTCAAGTTGTGTTTAAGATTTAAATTTTTTGTTTTATATTAGCGTTTGTTTTACAGATAGCTCATATTAATTTCTTTAGTAAATTGTTTAGTTTTTAAGATAGTAAATTAATTTATTTAAATTTTAACGTATTTGTTTAATATTAATGTTATGTAATAAATAGTGTATAGAACTAAGTTTAATTTTTTTCAATTTGTTTATTATGGTATTTAGTTTGTAAGTAATTTTTATTAATATTTTTATGCAAGAGTAAATCTTGGGGTTGATATGAGGAAAGGGCTAAAATTTCCCTAGTTTCACCTCATTTAATTGTTCTTACAAATCGTTCAACAGGACATTCCTCCCGCAGTGATAACAATAAGATAGTTTTGCGAATTTCGTTACCAAAAAACGGTAGGAAAATGCCAGATACGACAAGAATTAGCCGAGCTCCACCCCACTGGCCCATAAAATTTTTATTGATTTTAGTAGTCTGTTTAATTGAAATGTATAGACCGCGAGTCCATGCACGAGTATGTCAAACATTGTGAACCAGAGAGAATGTGGTGTTCAGCACAATTGTCTAAAGTTTAAATGTATCGTAATAACGAAAGAACGCAAGTTCGAGGAAGAGTATTTAGGAACAGTATCGTAGCAACAGGGAAAGCCAATTAATATAGTCTGGACTTTACCCAATTCACTAAATTGGGAATGTGCACATGTAAGGCATTGCAGTTTCTATAGACATTGTGGGATGGCATGTTTACAGTAGCTAAAGGAACAAAAACGCAGCGACTGGGGGAATTAGCTTGATTCAACAAACTGTTCGTGCGGTAAGTTTAATTTGAGGAAACAAGCGAGCGGAGTGAGTCCGTGATTACAGCAAGTGCAATCACAAAGCAATACACGAGACTACAAGGTAAGCGATGTTTATTAGGTATAAACAAACATATAATTTCTAGACTAGACCGAGGAAATTGTATGATTTTGTGGGCGTGGTTTAGGAAGCAAGAATATGTACTTTCGTGTATCATGTTATAATATAAGTATTGAAATGTGTTAGTATTATTGATGTTGGTTTTAGTTTAGCAATAAAAATATCTACTCGTATATACATAAAACTTTAGAAAACGGAATTGTTTGAACTAACAAATTAATTATATAAAACTCTCTCTCTCTCTCTCTCTCTCTCTCTCTCTCTCCCTCTCCCTCTCTCTCCCTCTCTCCCCCTCTCTCCCTCTCTCTATCTATCTATCTATCTCTCTCTCTCTCACTCTCTCTCTCTCTCACTCTCTCTCTCTCTCTGTCTCTCTCGAGAGATATATATATATATATATATATATCGTTATTGAAAAAATAGCTGTTTTGAATATTATTTAGGAAATAGTGTTAATTTGAACTGGAATTTAAAAACTGTAAATAAGAATTACTTACAGATTTGCTTTACCTTTGACCCTCACAATCATGGTCACTGAAAAATGGTTATCTGGTGCAGGATATAAAATTAATTAAACTTTTTAAGTATTGAAGGATTCTATCGTATTACGAAACAAGTGCTAGCAGTTTGAAGGTACGAATCTTAGACTTGGAGTTTCTCTACATTGGTCTAAAATAGTGTTATTGAAATCGTGAGAAGTATTAAACAAATAAACAGAATGTTGTAAAGCAGTTGCGGGCGAGGTGTGTGAAATATATGATTTAATTAAAGAATAAGCTAACTAAAATACTGATCAATAAACAGGAACAAAAATTGTTTGTAATAAGTAAAAATAACAGTAACTTTTCTGAAGTATGAATTTTAAATATTAAAAAAAGAATTGAATATTAATATAGGTACAATAAAAGTGAAAAAAATAACTCATTATTTCCATAACTTGCTTTTATAATATGTAAAAGGTTTCACAAATATAAAATATGTTTACTGAATATAAAAAAAAAACATGTTAAGTAAAATATTAAAAAGAGATGGCAGGTGTTGCCCTAGTAATATAGTTCGTGACTAACGAGAAAACTTTGAGATGTGCACGTTTGACCCTCCCCTTTACACTAAACCCCTGTTACACTATACAGCTGAGTGCCTCGTTACACGCATATGCCCCTTCACACATGAGAATAATGATTTATTCCTTTAAAAAGTACAAAAACATTACAAAAATAGAGTCTTAGGAATAGCCTAATCGCATGTCCAGTAGTGTGATTAGGTTTAACAAAATAAAATAAACTTAATACAGTACTTTTTGAGTTCAGTTACATTAAATTACATGCTGGCCACTCTCAGAGGTGCCTGAAACTACAAAATGAACTAAAAATAAGAATAAAAAAAATATTACCAATATAAATATGATTCTATCTCCTTTTCCATATAATGTCAGAATAAAAATTATCCAAAATTAATAGTAAAAACAACATAACAATTAGTATCCTCTTTATACAATTTGAATTAAAAAAAAAAACAACAAACAAATAAAAACATAGCAGCAAACATAGTAGGCTACATTAAAAACAAATCAATACTATAAACATATAAATAACTTCTGTCATAGAAAGATCAAAGTGCTATTTAAACACATTCACTATTACACAATGCATGCACATGCATACAATAACACACACAGTACATTATACATATATACAACTACCATTTATATACAATTGCTACATGCAACCAAATTAATTTTTATATAAAATAAACAGTCACTTTTAACTTTAGCTAATGACTCTATTAAAAAATCCTAACATCATTTATCTCAATTAACCAGTCGAATACACTATTACTGAAAAGGTTCAATTTATCTATTGATCTAATATTAATAGGTAATTTATTAAATAATTTTGGACTTAAGTGCTGAAAGCAGAGTCTAAATATTTCCTATTTTTACTTTTGGTACTCTAAAAATTCTTCTATTTACGTTTCTTGTTCCATATACAAGGATATAGTTTCAGTACTTTGTACACATACAAATGTTGAATAGGTAGCGTTCTAATTTGTTGGAATAGGGGGAACGAGCTATCTCTGAGTTTGTTTCTTAGCATTATGCGCAATATATGATTTTGTGACACTCTAAGATTATCAATTACAATTTTGTACGCACCTCTCCAACAGATTAATTCGTACTGAAGTCTTGGCTGGACTAAAGAATAGTAGAGGTTTCGCAATAAAAATATATCACAGACTTGTTTTAAAAAGTAGAATGTTCTTGGTGTAGATCGTATTTTGCTGTTCAGCTCCTGGATATGTTTTCCCCAATTCAATTTTTCATAAATATTGATTATTAAATACTTAAAATGACTAACCTGTTCTATAGCTTGGCATTTACAATCCTGTAGATGATATGTAAGCGGAATTTCAAAATGAAAGTCTATAAAGCGCAAATTTATATATTTTGTTTTGTTTACATTTATTTGCATTTTATTGTTACAGCACCATCGTTGCATTAAGGATATGTCAGTTGTAATCCTTAGATGTAGAATTTCGATTTCTTTTTCCGCATAAAAAAATCGCAATGTCATATGCAAATGCACTAATTTTACCACAAAAAGTCTGTTCAAGTAGGTCGTTAATAAAAATAAGAAACAAAGTTGCTGATAAAATTGAACCTTGAGGGACGCCTGAATTTATGGTAAGAGGGGGACTAAGACAGCTCTTAATTTTTACCTGGTGGTTTCTTCCTGTTAAATAGCTTGTAAACCGAGTTAAAGGTAGTCCTCTGATTCCTATTGATTCTAGTTTACTTAAAAAATTCTGTGGTTAACTAAGTCGAAAGCTTTACAAAAATTAATGAATTGTCCTGTAATTTTAGTGCTTTCGTTTAAATTTAAATAGATCTTATTAGAGAAGTTTATTAGCGCGTCTTCGGTAGATTTTCCTTTCTTGAACCCATGTTGATTAATATTAATAAAATTGTTTCTATTAAGGAATTTAACTAAACGTATATTGACTATTTTTTCGAATATTTTAGAGAAAATTGAAAGTAGGCTGATTGGTCTAAGGTTGCTTAATTGTGTGGAGTTTCATTTTTTAACAGCGGCATACTCTTTTTTAGTTTATTTGGAAAAATTCCGGTAGTCATGGTGCAATTTAAAGATAAGTTAATACTGGTGTAATATATATTTTAGTTTCTTTTATAAGTTTGGTACTAAAAGAGTCGAATCCAGTTGATCGTTTATTCTTTAGCTGATTGATAATATTTTCGACTTCTGTTTCTGTTGTTAGAAACATAAAACACGAATGAACGCAATGTGCAGGCGATACTAGCGCAGGCCGCCAAGCAGCTTGCACCGTTTGTTGTTGTTTGTTCTTGACCGTGATAGTCAGCTGATTGAACAGAGATAAAATATATGTTCAAATCGTCTGCTACAGCATGTGCGTCCGATACCACAACTCCATTATCTAAAGTTATCTGATTCACACCTTTTTTTAGATATCTACCCGTAAAATTGTTTATTATTTTCAATTATTGTTGTGAACCACCGTTACAGTCAGTCAGTTTCCTGGAATAATATTGGGTTTTCCCTGTGTCAATTTCATTTATTAGGTTAGTACAGAATTGAATGTAATGGTTTTTAAATATATTATCATAAGGCCCTCTTTCGGTAAGTTCTGTATAGTTTTTTTCCTTTTTTTCCAATTTGCTTAATAACCTAGCTGTCATCCACGCACTAATTGACTTTCCCTTTATCACCTTGGAATTTGTATTGTTAGATTTGCTACTACTATTTACTATGTCAGTAAAATGTGGTTGAAAACGTCATAACAATAATTTACATCAGTGCATTTGTAGCAAAGTTCCCAATTAGTTTTTCCGAGCTTTTCTCTAATCGTGTTATAATATAGGCTAACCTATGTATTTAACCGGTCTTCCCTAATTTTATTTGCCTTATAGTTTATTTCCCATTTCAAACCTATGGCATAGTGGTCTGTCAGATCACTATCGAACACAGCACTTTTAAATGAATTTAATTTTCTGTGTTTAATGAAAATGTGATCGATACAAGATTGTGAAGTGTGTGTAATTCTTGTGGGAGTATTGACCATAGACTGAAAACCACAACCATCCATCGAAATAAGTTAATTCTGGGTAATTACACAATCATTTAGTAAATTAATATTTAAATCATCTGTCATGATTTAATTGTTACTAAGCTGTAGTAGGATATTTATCAATTCATCAATAAAATCATTTTCTGGAAAATTTTGTAACCTATAAACTCATACCAATTTAAAATATAAATTCACACTTTTAATATCAATGATAACCACATCAGCAGTTACAATGCTTACTCTACTACCATATACTCTACTAGGGTCTAAAATAGACGTGTTAAAATTTAGCATTGATCATTGACCAAGATAAATTTGTCAACTTTAAGTTGTAAACTATCACGGTGCATCATATTGTTTTATTTAATTTTAAGTATATTAAAAATACAAGATATAGAGAGAATATTTAATTCTGAGCATTTGTAACACATGTTCCATGAACCAATATTTAAAACTTTTATTTTTGCTAGGCCTTTCGATAGCAAGGCTATCTTTGTCAGACACTAAAAAAAGATGTGTCAGACGAAGTTAGCCTTACTATCGAAAGGCCTCACAAAAACAAAGTTTTAAATATTGGTTTATTGTTTTTAAATGTAAATAAGTTAACAGTACCCAATACACGCTTCATCTTCAACAAGATATTTTAATGGTTTATATGAATAAAACAGACGATTGGAACTGATTAGTAGTAAGTCTACTATATCTACGCCGTACAATCCGTTATACATCATTGTTAAATTCTACGTTTTCATAATTAAATGAATGAATGCGAATTTATTAGTATAGCAAATGTTAAAATAGTTATGGTCAGTCCTTTTCCATAATTCTGTTTGTACCCATGATTCAAATCTAAAAATAATATTTAAATATCATTGCGTGTACTGGAACCTTGCCTCTATATTATTATTCCATTGTATTTATGCATAATACTAATTAAAGCATTGTTTTAGGTATCTTTTTATTTAGTTATTAATACCCACACTGTATTTTTTAATTTGATTTGATTGTCTCTCTGTGTTTCTAGCCTTGTAGTTAGCCTTGAATATGGACAATATAGATGTGATTCTCTCGTTTTCCTGAACTTTAATTAGTTTTAGATTTATAAAATATTACTGCATCAGTCACTTATTAGTAGCGTTGAATATGTATCAGTGAATGAGAATATATTGTAATATGTTATATTTACAACGTGCTGTTGTGATCCACTAGCGACAAGCGAAGGAAGTAGCGGTTATACATTTATTACAGGAAACTATTAAACACGTGTTATATTGAGTACACTCTGATAACAATAAAAATACTCAAAATTTAACATTTAACTCGTACAAACAAGGTAAAAGATAATTACTATAAGATTAAAATACGTTTTCATCGTAAATAAAAAACTTGAGTATAGTAGCACTATTTACACTTTAGAAAACTGAACCGAGCAAAATGTCTCCCATGAAATATCTCAAAACAGGTGCAATATATAATTTCTGCAAATTTGAAGCTAGTAAAACATATATAATAAAGAAATGAAACTCGTTTTCCTGAAATTTAAAGTTACTTTTCGATTTTAAAACGTTATTGTATCAGTCGATTACTAGCAGCGTTGTATCAGTCGCGTACTACAAGAGTTGTGTCAGTTAATGAGAGGATATTACTTTTACTGCTAAAATATGTTGTGGCTTTGTGTATTTAGCGGCAAACGAAAGAAGCAGCTATAATAAATAAGTTACAGATCATTATTAATAATGTAATTATTACTGCTATTAAAAATTAATCAACGCATACAATTTAATTCATAAAAAATTAGGTAATTACAATAAGATATAATCGGTTAACACTCTGATCAAATGTTTAGAATAGTTATGCTGCAGATGTAGCACATAAGTGTCCCCTCGCATGCAAATCACACTATGCACAAGATAAGTTCTGGTATCTTCTTTGATAATTCTTTGTTTGAAGGTTATTTTTTGACGATGGAAGGATTGTGAAGGAAACAGGATTTTTCCGGACATTTGCTATCGTTCAGCGAAACAAGAAATCAGTAACACTACGTTTCGAGATCTGCAATCTGATCTCTTCTTCAGGTAAAGAAACTAACCTAATACATAATTACAAACTAGGTTAAAATAAACAAATCTTACGTTGTGACACGCCTAAGTCAGGAATCACAACCTACATGTTGTTTGTCAACTTCACTAACTTAGATTGCAGATCTCGAAACGTAGTGTTACTGATTTCTTGTTTCACTGAACGATGGCAAATGTCCGGAAAAATCCTTCTTTGATAAGATTATGGATTATACTTATAAAGATTTAAATTTTAACTTTTATTTTATTTGATTACTTGATTTTTCTTATATGGTAGATTTTTAAACTGTATATTGTAAAAATATATCATTAATGAAGATATAAAAAAATTTATTTATTTTTCCTGTACAATCTTTACAGTTATATTACGCAAATGAAATTCCTACATATAAGTTTATGTATATAAATCCGAAACGGAACTTAAAAAATAAGAACAATCTTAAAATGATTATTGTCTAAGTAGTTCAAGACAAAATCAAGTAGATCAAATGAAATAATTTTTTACGTAAAACAAACAATATAGATTATAGCAGCACTTTATTTCAAGATACGCCGTAACACGGAGCTGGGATTAGCCCGTCATCTGCTACTATAATTGGGTCCAGCGATCAACGGCGGATTAATTCTTCTCGTTAGCGACGCAAATAACTTCGTTTTGAACAACGTATTACGTTCGTGAAAATCAATAATGTAGCAATTTATTTAATCATCTAGACTGTATTTTCTTGCGTAAACAATTTTTTTGAACTTAATCCCTTATAAACATGTAACTATCAATATTCCTTTATTAGCTTTTATCATTACTATATTAAATATAAACATTCAACATTCATGGTTTGTTTACACACTTTAAATTATTTACATTAAATAAAACTAACTAACATTTAATTTAATAAATTTAACTAACTTATTTAATTTCAATGTTTATTGAAATTAAATAAGGCTATTGCCATTTATACAATTTAACGTAAATAAAAGTCGTTTGACAGGTGTTTGGTATTCCGATAATATGTTAGTTTGCTTATTTAAACGCATATGTGGCAGATACCGACCAAATACAAAATAATTGAATCGGAAAAAGTAAGCGCTCTGTGGTGTAATGGTAGCACATTCACCCGGCAAGTGAGAGATCCGGGTTCGACTCCCGGCGGAGCAAGTACTTTTTGTGATTCAATGTTTATTGAAATTATATATATATATACTGACAGTTTATGGAGAAGTTTTTGAGATTTATTACTCATAAATCTTTTAGTACCAAGTAGGATTTCATTTAGTACCAACTAATAAACATATAAGCCGTGGTATATAAACATATATACAACAATATCATTCAAAAGGCTTCAATTCTCTATTCGATTAGCATTCGCGATGAGATTAATAAATTTCAAAGCCAGAAAATGTCCGTTTGCGGTTTAGATTTAGAAAATTACCGTTTCTCATGGCCTATTATAATGCTGCGTGTTAGTTAATGTGTTGGTAAACTATCTAATTTATTTATATTATCAAAATGCAGACTAACTACAAATATTATGCTCAAAATAGCGCTTGATTGAATTATAATTCTATTCTTAATTATATTGATTATAATATAATGCACAAAAGAATATAAATCAATAAAGTATCATTGAAGGGAATGCAAGACAATACGCACAGTAGAAGTAATATTTCATTGTAAAAGGGCATTGCGAAACGGGTAAAACATGTGTTTACCATTTTTAGGTACTTTATTGCACAATTAACAGACTTGGCATTTGGAATAATTTCTGTAGTTTGCACAGGAATATCAGCTATGGTATTACCGCATGGCCCGTACATTACATAGCCGTTACAATTACCACTACACACCAAGAGACACATGTCTTATTTAACAGCAAACAGCATGGAAGCTGTATGAATACAAGACAATATATCTTTTGAATGGGATGAACCTCCAACAGCAAGTAAATATGTTTTAACGGCTGTGCGTAAAGCAATTTAAAATTTAACGATAAACAGCATTTCATTTGCACTTTTTGTGAAGAAATTATTTCTTGGAGAAGAATTCAGACACGTATCAATGGCTGCGTAACAATTGATACAATAAAATAACATTTTTTTTAACAACTTTTCGAATTTGCCAGCCGCCGCATTTTTGCAACAAAAAAGAACATTGCAATGAAAATACCTTTAAATTAATAACCTTTAATTAATAATGTAATATCCGACACAAATTTCTGGATTTAAAAATTTTTGCATCTTTACCCCAATTATTTACGTGTTTTTCATCTGAATAAGAGCCTTTCTCTATACTTCAATATTCTGTTACATCTGTTACTCATAATGATGGAAAATTTCCATTACTTTTCTACTACTCTGTCAGACCACACATCGTATTCTACATGATGAAATGAAGAGAGTATCCAATATAATTGGGTTTAATTCTTTAATCATGGAAAGTGAGTTGAAAGGGATGGCAACGGAACACGTAGTGTAAGTTGTTACACGTATCATAAGCTGTTACACGTAACTGTCTATAGACGGAGAGGGTAGGAAAGAGAGTTTACTGGAGCAGGATTCCTGAAATCAAGGATTGAAGAACTAAAGGTGACAGAGCAGAAATCAATGTAGCGTTTTCTGTTTGTTTCCGCAATTTCTCACTTATGTTACTTTTACTCTTTACTCGATTAAACATTCAATATGTCATTTGGAACTCTTTCAGGATGCCCTTTATACTTGCTTACTTTAATGTCTTGCATCTGGAATGTTCCTCTTTTAAGTTTTAAACTACCTTTTAAACCACTCCTTGCGAATGAAAATTGTTTTAAAATTTATGGAACTGTTGTGGTTACTCAACGTATATATCAATATGAAAAATACCAAGAACTATTCCTAAATCAGAAGTGACACTGATTACTGATAGAGCAGATATTAAGGAACGATTTCAATTATAGTTTTTATTTTCTCATCCCTTTTACTTGATTTATTACTCGCTTCATTCTCAAGATGAGAGCTGGCGCAGGCACAAACTCTTTTTGTTCAAGGGCTTCGTTTGGAACCTCGTTACACACGATTCCATTAGAAAAAATTAAAAAGATAACAAGTTTTATTGCATGTGTTAATGACTTTCTTTTAAATAAGTAGGCTATAACAACTGTTGGTAAGAAAATAGTTAAGAATGTTAAATACAGTTTGTATACAAATATTGTATCAATTAAAAAAATAATTGTAGTCATTCCAAATATATAAACAATGATCATACTAGAAATAGTTATTATTATTAGTAAACAAATACTAAACTATTATAACTTTTTAAGTTTAATATGTTTATATAGTTAAATAAAAACATATTTACACATACAAAATTAAGGTACACTTATTTTATTCCTCTGTTACTAAGTTGTTTCAAACTAATGTTCAAAGTGTGTATTTAAGTCTGTATTAATTAATGTTGAAGTATACGCCGCGAATAAATGTTTTTTTCACGTTTGAAAGATAAAATCTTCTTTAAAATAAAAAAAACACACAGCAATTAGAATCGTGCAAAATACTTACCCCTATTTCTGAAATCTATTTTTATCGTTTGTTAAAAAAGTGAATGCAAAATTTTGAATTTTAAATGTTTTTTTCGACTTTGGTTAAAGGAGGATGGAGGGTATATTTTATTTGCTATTAAAATTTGATCTATAATATTATTATGTTAAGCGAAAGGTTAAAGAGATTGGTAATTTTGTAAAAGAAATAAGTACCAACATCAATGCACTTTCAATAGATTTATCTTTAACGGAATTTTATAAGGTAATTTTATAAATAAACTTCAAAAATTTACTGACCAAACATTATCTACAACACGAAACAGTAAAATCTTTCTCAATTCTTAATACATCAGCTTCCACCCTTTTTCACATATGAATATTAGGAACAGTGATGTATTCATGAATTATTCAGTGTGGGAACGGTGAAAAAATGTGTGGAACTGTAAGAGATCACCAGATTTGGGCTTCATATATTGTAGCTGGCTGGGTTACAAAACA
This sequence comes from Homalodisca vitripennis, assembly GCF_021130785.1. Lineage (NCBI taxonomy): Eukaryota > Metazoa > Arthropoda > Insecta > Hemiptera > Cicadellidae > Homalodisca > Homalodisca vitripennis. The sequence goes on along the minus strand of NW_025777478.1, from coordinate 168,604 downwards.
GATTAGTTTGTATTCACTTATTAGAATAATATTAAGGGATAGTAACAGAAAGGGAAACTAAAATTATTTCAAACTCCGTAGATTTATTAATTATGTATAATATTTTGGAATTTCAATTATTTGGTGTGATATAATAAGATTATTACAAATATTGGTAAGAGAGTAAGATATCGGTGAAAAGTAATTTCGTTCACTTTAAAAATAAAGAAGCGTTTAAAACGTTTGTCAAATAATTTATTTCAGTACTCTAGTTAATAACACACCTATTGGTTTCTACTCTTTTCAAGTCTTTATGCCATTAAAATTGTCATAATTAAAATTCAATTGTTACAAAAATTGCTAGGCAACAAATATAATTTTTGTTATTACAAACAAGAACAAATATTAACCAAATTAGTATAATTTACTAAATCTACAATGAAATTCCAACCTCAAACGAAGGGTGTCTTCGGTATCGTGAGTTTGTCTTTTCATCAATTCCAGATCAATATTCGAGCCATTCTGTACAATGCTTGAGGTTTAGTCAAATTTGCAGTTAAGTAGTGGCCACCAAAGGACTTTAGTAGCACTTACTGAATGTTAGATGTGTTCTGGTTTTTTTCAGGTACTTCTGTCTCGCGGGCATACTGGGTCACCTATTGTAACATTTACTCCAGTGTTCATACTACCATATTGTGTGCATGTGCGTGTGAATGTGTGTGTGAATGTGTCTTGAGAGTGCGTGTGCATGTGAATATAAGTGTGCATGTGCTTCTTGAGAGTGTGTGTGTGTCATCCACAGATTTCTTACTCTACACCTTCTCTTCAATACACAACATTACTCAGGTAGCTAACTATGTCTCAGTTTCAAGTAGTTTATGTTATTTATAGATGTTTTGAAATTATTTTAACTACATGTATTATAACTAGGCAGTAATTTATACAATAGTGTAACACGCTGACTGATATAGATATAATATGAAGCCAGAGCCTGAGATTACTGCTCGGTCTCACATAGTACAGACCAGCAGCGGAAGTGTACAACTTAACTACAGTATACACTACCACTACAACTACTACCACGACTACCACTACTACCACTACCGATACTAGTGGATAGAATGTGTGTGTGTGGGTGTGGTGGGGGTTGTGTGGGGGCGGGTATCGGTGTTGTATTACCGACAGGAGTTGTACAATTGAGTGTTCAAACCTTATTTATCACTTTTATCTATTTTTGTCACATTATTGTGTCAACAAGAAGTGACTTCGTGTAAAAGTTAGGGTGGGAAGAAAACAGGCTTGAGTAACGAACTCGATGAGAAATTGAGATTAAATTGAGCTTCTGAAATCAAAAGTCACGGTACTGTGAATGAACTGCGAATAATAGTTACAACTTTCTATTATCCAAGTTGCTATATTTCCACATTTTGCTCTAAATTTAAATGTATGTATACATCTTAAAAACAAAATATTATTAACATATGGTCAGGATATATTTACTAAAACCTTGCCTTATCAGCAGTTTTTGTTTTAGAAGCTATTGATGTTGATTTATTCGGTATTGTTGCTTAAAAATCATTATCAATATCTTACGAAATTTATATTTTAAGTGGATGTTGCTCTTTCCGTAATTCTCACTTCTATGAATATTTGATTAAATAATAATAATAATCAAGATTATTTATTAAATTAGGTATGTATTTAATGACTGAATTATAAAGTAAAATACAGGACAATACGTATCTACGTAAAGTTCATCTAATGATAGAGGAGGTTACAGGATCTGAATCTTTTTATTATTAATAATTTAGATTTTTTTTAAGTATAATATTGATGATGTATTTACAGATATGACTTAGCAGACGGCTGGCCTGGCAACATCTTCATCACTCATCACACATTTCATTTTCCAGGTAGGCAATTAAAACGTTTAAAACGAAATAAATTTTTAATTTGTCTAAACCTAGGCTTCAGAATGGCTCAGTTTATAAATTTTAAGTTAATTGGTTATTTGTGCGTTGTACTGTCTTTAACATTCTCGTAGTGTATCCATACCGAATGAGTTTCACCAGTACTGCCGGATACAGACGCAGTAATGCAATGAACGTGTGAACTCATAATTGTTGCCATGAAATTAAACAATTATTGTGTTGACTAGATTTGTGTAATAATGTGCGTGCATATGAATAATAAATTGATAATTAATTCACCCCTCCTGGTTAGGGGTGAATTAATCATCAAGTTACCCCTTATAGCTAGTTGATTTGGTACTTATTGGTAGACGTCCACTAAATAAGACAATCAACGCAAAATCCATTAATGGCAATCTGTTTAGCATATTTATTATAAGATATAAGTAGTCTTATATCTGTTTATACTTATTATTAGATAACTTACCTAGTAGAAGTGCCAGACTACTTTACTTGTTTGGTGTTTTAATTTAGTGATGAGTCATAACACGACTATTATAGTTACTACTATATTATCATATAGATTTGACGTTTTAGCAGCGTTTTAGATATTCAGTAGGTCTATACTTGGGAATGAAGATAAAAAAATCATGGAAAATATGGAACACTTATTAAATTAGAATACTAATTTTGAATAAAGTGTACTTCAATGTACTAAGTATGAGCTATATTTGTTTGGTTAAATTAATTCCCTTACTCATCATTACTATAGACCGCCTCATGGTCTATTCTTGTTCGAATCTGTTACTTGGTTGGCGCGACCGCGTATGCCTGTATGTCTGGCTTTCTTACCCGTCTATCCGTCTGAATGTCTGTACATTCCTCAAGAAAGAATAAATTTGTATGACCTGTTTAGTCTTGTAGGAACTGGCTGGTTGAGACAGAGTATACTTTTTATAGTGCATTTTACAATCATCAGGCAGTGTTAATGCACAATTATTAGTACAAATTATAAATGAAATAGTTAAAAACCACAATCTTAATTAATTTTGTTATCCATCAAGGCATTTGTTAACAATGTATTTAAATATTTTGTATATATCCAGTACTAGGAGCTGGTGTTTTCTAGCTTCAAATTCTTAAAGATATTAACCTCATGCAAGTACACTACTTACTTGTCACTTGCATTTGTCGAATTTCACATGTAAATAAATAAAAAATCAAGATTTAAGACAGTTATTTAAACAACTCAAATCTTTGTTTCAATTAAAGTAAATATTGTAACTTTGACTCAGTTGTAATATAAAATCCCATTTCTGTACTTTAATATAAATTAAATTTTTAAAGTCTAAATTAAATTTTTAAACTCCCAGCACATACGAGTATTACAATTTACAGCTTCGGTGAGAGCATAAAATATCGCTTACAATTTATAAAATAATGCTTGAAAACCGGTCAAACTTTATTTTATTTCAGTCGGAAAATATGACACCTATAATAAATTGGTTAAAAATACCTTATTATGGAATATATAAACATTAATCTTATTTATTCTGGTGTTAAGCAATAATTTTCACATAAATGTTCTGCTAAAGTCACTTACTCATATGTACTTACAAAAATTGAAAACAATCCATATAAACATTTCCAATGTATTTTGCAATGTTGAAGATACAAACATGTTTCTTGTTTGTGACCTTCTCTCCTCTATCCTAAATTATATTCTTGCTTATTACATTTTCCAAATCACTAATTTCTTCATAAGACAGTTCTAAGTGTAATATCATCCACAGATAAACTATGCTTACTTAATTTACTTACATTTCATTCAAATGTTTTTTTCACGACCCTCCTTGTTTTGTAAAATGTAACTAGTGATAAAAACTAATGAAAAAGTTAAATCCAATGTATCTAATCATATTAAGCACTTAAAAGACCTAAGCCACAGTGTTGCTCATATGAAAAACAGGGTGGATAAAGAAGGTAATTATTTTTTTAAAATTGGTGTTCAAATAAAAGTCAAACATCGAAGTAAGTCCTTTCACAACCTTTTACCACTTTATAATGTATGAGGTTGACGATACAAGATCTAATCTGTTTCATGCATGACCTAGTACACAATGAGAAAAATTTTAACTTTGATATCCTTATATTACCATTCTATGGCCACTACTACCTGAGTTACGATAGCCCCTTATTAAGATCCAAAGCGCCATGAACACTAAGAGAACACTTTTGATCAGCTCGGTAAATCCCTCATCATTTCTTGAATTCATTTCTTTAGAAACCGATGACAACAATAATATGGCAACTGGAGAGAATAGTTTTCATAAATGAACGGAAAACTTGACACTGCTTTACGAAAATTTACAAGCACCATTATAGGGGATCTTTGTTACGCAGCACTCGTGACCAAATTCGTTACACAGGTACATACCGCGGGAAAGAAGTTGGCTACACACAGTGAAAATATCGAGCGAGCGCAGTGAGTTTGTCATAATAGGAAATAGAATCACAAAGAAGTATACGTATATTTGGTGATCATCACCAAACTATACACAATGGACTATGAGAAAAAGTCGTCGAGGAAACATCGTGTTCATTTTTAACTGACGAGATTTACTACACTGATTAGGCATATAAATACTGATAAATAATGACCTACAATATACGGAAATAGGATGATATAATAAACTGAGATTGTAAAGCAAGAGTACCAGATAATGTACTTATTAGTGTTACAGATATTCATACCTTCGAAAAGAAAACAGCGAGATATAAAAAAAGGCAGCGAACCATATTTCCCTGCAAAGTAAACATCGATTTCCTCTTAGGGGGTTAAACCAATCATAAACATTATAAATCAATCGGATCAATTGGTAAATTTCATGTTTTTTGCACATTTTGTAGGCCTGCATAGGTACGTCTACACATTATCTGGAAAACAGTTGACTTATATTACTTATATCAGATTTATTACCAATCTATATCTATTGAGTAAGTGGAGTTATAAGATTTTTTAATGCAGTAGGCTTCTCAGTCCAACGTACATATGTACCTGTCAATCTTGTCTCGGAGATATTGGTATATAGTTAATAGTTGGGTTAGTATTAATAAGCAAGTTTCTCAGAGACATTGTGTGCACATACAAATTAAAATAAGTAAAATAGTTTTGGAAACTTTTTTCGTTATTTAGAACAAATTCCTTGACCTATACAGAATCTAAAAAACTTAAGGGATGTTGAAATCGGACATCAGCTAATTTTAAAATCTATACAACTAGGTGGTACTTAAGCAAAATGAGTATTATTTGTATTCCTCCTTTATAAGTTATATTTCTTTGGTGCAACTGTAAGGGTAAAAAATAGATAACGGCGTTTTCTAAAATTGTTGTTCATCTAAACCCTACACATTTTTTAAAGTGTTAGTTAGTGAAAGGAACACAAATTTATTCCTGAAGTTTGAGTTAAGTTATCTGAGAATTTTGTTGACGAGCCGTTAGAAAGACCGGCGCGGAGAGGAAATACACCCGAGATATGTACGGTCAGCTACATGTCGGTGGCTCTGGGTGGATGGGATCGGATGTGATGACAGGAAATAAGAGCCTAGTAGAGATGGAAAATACAGTTATTTGTTAATAATCCATCACCAAAATAACGTGGTCAGTATTGGTGTTACATTCCATTAACCTGTTACCGTGGTAACATGTTACTAGCGGACCCACACTCGGTATTAGCATCATGATGTTACTGAACTGACGTTAAGAAGTTGCAAGGAGACTGAGTCAGACTAATTCTAAATATGTGGTGCTATTTAGCTCTCTCGGAAAGAAATATAAAAAAGCGAATTAACGCCCCTCGTTTCTTAATAATAAAACGTAAAATTAAAAACGTACTTACTGTTTAAATAAAAGAAAATTTCAGAATATAAACACAAAATTGGCCCAAATAGAAAATTATTACTTGTATCAAAATTAATTACATAGTAATAATCTCGGTATTAACATGTACTTATTACTGTCATCAAATGTAATATATAAATATACTATACTACAATACAAATAAATACTAACTAAAGTATGAGACAGACAATTAATGCAATCAAAATACAATGTGATAGATTCTGCATACCAGTTATTATGGTTATAAAGAGTTGAATAATTAGAATTAATGTGCCATTTAACATACTAAATTTAACTAAAACTACAACGCTAGAAAAGCAATAAATTACAATAAAAATAATTTCCATTATAGAAAAAACTGCATAGGACTGATTTTGCCTTGTGAATTTCAAAATAATGAGGAAAATTAAAAAAAATCTGAACATTGGAACTATTTAAACATCTGAAGAAGAATTCAGATAAAAGTGGTCACGAAACGACTTGTTTTCGTTGTTACATAAATATGGCAAAGTTAACGTCAGCAATTCTGTTCTAATACTTTCAAATCAACTAAGAATCACTTAAAATAAATTTCAAAAAGCCTATTAATAATTAAGTATTTGATTTTGAAATGCCTTATGCTATAATTAAAAATATTAGTGGACGTGTGTGATAAAGTAGACATGTAACATATCAAAATGATGCTGAGTTTCTCGTAAGCAAGAAATCAGAATCAGAGTAAAAAAATCTGAAACGGATTAGAAATATCGTGTGTTCTGCATTCGATTTAGTGTTCTGCATTTTTCCAAAAACTGGAACAATTTTTAAACGAATTGCGATAAGTGAATTTTGTTTTCGCCATTGTGTTCCTTTTAATATGACTTAAAATGATGTATGATTTGCTCTATGCCTCTATTTAAAAATCTTTATATTCGAAGGGTTGACTCTTAGTTTTGGATCACTCGTACGTAGATGTCGATGAAAATATTTTCAATGAACTCCCCAAAGGCATTTTATGAGGAAAGCACTTTGTTTTATGTCAATACACCAAACCGCCCTCTCACTATACATACAGTACGGGTAGTCTACCTTACCTGGTATATTTAAATATCAATATTATAATATTTTTAAAGTGATGACTAGTTTCATATAGGTTTTATCTAAGTGATCATTAGTTTCATGAAACTGTAGTAAGTACCTATCTATACCTGTATAGATTCTTAGACGTTTATAATTGCATTATTTTATTGTATATTACTTTAGGACTTTTCGAAAGTAATGGTTAATTTTAAGAGGTTATGAACACCAGTTTCGTGTATAGTCGATTAAAATGGTCTATTCCCGTCAAACGAATTAAATACCTTGAAAAATAAAATAATACAAAAAAAAAACAATAATTTACTAGGAATAAACATAACTTTATATGCAGTTAAAATATTTGGTTTCGGGAGTCTGTAGCTAATATAGTTTTGGTTTGAATTAGATACTTATTTTATTCGTTGAAGGGTTTTGTAGTTTTCCTTTTAACAAGGATTAGACGTAGTGTTCTTGCCCATAATTAAAATCGTATTAAAGTCAAAGCAATACAATGTTTGTGAAGTATCTCAAATTAGCTTATATTTATGTTTCAAATACTAAGTACTACAATATAATTAGGGAAGCGCTAAGTTCCTGGGGTATAGTAAGAACACCAAGACATGTTCTAAGTAAGGTTGAACAGATATTTTTGAAAGTGCATTATTGTTTCCACTTACGGACTTTACCAAAGTACCAATGTTTTTAATCAATATTCACTCAAATATATTAAAATTACAGCCAAAATATTACAAAAATTAATAATATATCCTTTATCTTCCTTGAACCATAGTCACAAAAAACATACAAATTCCAAAAAGAACATGTGCGCTGCTTAAAAAACTATAATATATTGTTGAGAAACAGGCGTCGATATATTTGGTACTACTGCCTATCATAACAATTATTATCTGTGCTTTATATTTTCATACCGTTGGTTACAAACATTTGTGTTGCTACCAACGTAAAAATGTCGGATTTGTTTCAATTTGTGACCTCCAAATATCAAAAGTCAACAATCAAATAAAATTTTATCTAACTATATCCCTATTTTATATTTATAATGATCAAAAAATAGTTTAATGCTTACAAATTAAACATAACACTCTCAGCCCAGGTTGTGACCCATGTATAAGTACACGTGTTAAACAGATGACGTAACGCGAGTGCTGCGAGCCAGACGTGTGTTTACTGTACGTACTGAGTGGATCATTTATTCTTGTCTCAGATCAAAAGTCTGGCGCTATATAATAGGAGATATTTATCAAGTAGTGTATCATTATAGGTTATTTTACTATTAAACATCAGCTGAAATTTTACGCCAGGCCAAACACATAGGTAATAATAGAAGAACATTATTATTACTCTCATTTGCAATAACATTGCTAGCTCTTGATCAATATATTCAAAGCTAAAATAATCCCAAATAATTTAAAATTAAGTACTGTACAATACAATAAATACAATACGATAAATCATTTGCATGATATACGAGTAACAGACGGTCGTACATTGGTGGGCGCTTATTATACTGCATCCTCCTTTTTATTTTTCTAGACCAATGGGGGCATCCGAAAAATGTGTTAAAGGGTTACACAAAAAAGTAAGCTACTAATTAATTTATTCCAAAAATATGGCATTACTGAAGGCGTAAAGTTCTTGGAGCCGTACAATACATTATTTATTATAAGTCAGAAAGAAACGTATCGGTAAAACACTTTGTACGTTACAGTTTCCCGATCACGTCCGAAATAATTTCAGTTCCAATCTTCTTTAGTGATATTTGACAGATGTGTTTTGTTACAGAACATTTATTGTTTAACGTTATAACTACATCCATGTTCCACCACCAGAACTTTAATATATTTTTATTATTTGTTACGTAACATAGATCATCAAATTACATGGGAAATAATCAGTGTAAAGCATTACTTCACAATGAGTTTTATTACTCATGTATAATTTCATATAAAGCTGGAGGTCACGACAAATAACTTTATTTATTTCACAGAGAAAAATATTAAATAAGTTATATCAGCATGAACTTGAGTATAAATTGCCTACGATTTTTTAATACGTTATATACGCCCAAGCACAACTTCTCATTTGATTATTTATTGAAAAAAATATAGTACTAATTATTAAGTAACAGATATATTTGTAAATTACTGCTATGTAAGTTCAAGATGAAAATTGCATATAATTCTCATGTGTAATTTTCACGTTAACACTAATAATATCATGCCACTAGCTGAATATTTTCAATTGAAAATAACTATGTAGTAAGATATAGATCAATCGTTAGAGAATATAATCTCAATGTAAATAGATATAGTATTAGTTTTACATTGGAATTGTTAACGATTCACTAACAACTTGATATTCATTTAACTTTAAAAACGTAAGGCTTGTCTTCCAGTGTTCAACCGCACCAGCTGGCAAGTATGATGATAGTGCAAAGGTAGTTTTACATAAATACAACACAGCAACAAAAAATTGTGTTTGTTATTCATTAAATATGCAGGAAACCTTGCAGTAAGCAATATTACTGACTGATAGTATTATTAGGTATAGTTAGTTATTCATTGTATGGTGTTGTTTTTTTAGAAAATTATAATACTTCACATATACACTAAATAACAAATGTGAGGCCCAATTTTAATTATATTGTGACTGAACGGTATAAAAGTAATGGATTATTAAGAGAAAAAAAAACAAAAAAAAACATCTTTCCAGATAGGAGCGCAACGAGTATGTGAGGACAGTTATTTTTTACGAGGTTAAGAAAACTTTATAGTCCTAAAATCGCCTTTAGTGAAGTACTTTTTTACTTAATGTTTGCTTGTACTGTCAAAACATTCACGCACGTCTTAATTACAGGCGAATGTTTCAATAAATAATATTTAGTGATTTTGTAGAATTCCTTATGTAATTGATACAGTGTAATAGATTTGAAGTTTAAGTAAATGGCAAGTTTCATTACACCCAAAGCATTTGTTGTTATTGGAGAATATCCATCAGTGGGTTTAAGGGTAATATGAACACATTACGGGTAAATGTTATTTTCCACGTTGCTCCAAATTCCTCTTATTGAAAGTCCTATATGGATTTAAACAATGATTATTAAGAGTTAAACAATATTTTGGTTGATAATCTTAGTAAAAAACAGTTATTGTTACGTTATGTAGTCTTCTGCATATTTTCCAATTGTGCAGTACCAGATACGATACGGCGATTATTGCAAGTTGGCTTTAACTCCTCCTAGTAAATTAAGACATCCTTTACTTTACACATTCTAAAATCTACAGTCACAAAAAAATCAATACGCGACATTTATATATTACACAGACTGGAACTATAGAATACGTATACGCGATATTGTACAACGATTTAAATGATCGATAATGTGTACCAGGTAAGTAGAAACATTATCAGTCGCGCACTGTGTTGGTGGGACTTCCCGCATATTACATAAGTGGCTGTCTTATACAATACAATTTACAAGTATTAGGATAGTAAATGTTTAAAGGTGCAAATAGGATAGTAATTTTCAGATGTATTTTAAACTGGATAAACTTTGGTATACGGTTTCTATGCGAGAATTAGGCAATGAACAAAGTTAATAGTTTTTGTTGTCAGATACATTTTACATAAGCTTAGCGGTGCGTATTGATGGAAGCTGGGCACCAAAAACACGCTATTGTACTCAGTTACATTACAGTTGCAGAGAAAAATGAGAAAACAAATCCTGTCCATTCCACTGAGAGTTTTCGACGTTGTTTAACAAAGACCAAAGTTTACCTTTAGTTAAAATGTATGTTACACATAACAACAATTACAAGTTCATTTATGTTATGCTAAAATACAAGGACAGGGATTAATAAGTAAATCGTAAACTTTAAGGACTGGTAATAATATAACGTATTATATCACTCCGATAACCGATATTGACACTTCTCCTGGAATTAATAACTTGCAACATGTCATTTTTTTGGCAGGGGCTTAAAAATAAGGATAAAAGTCTGTTATTTTGAAAGAAAAATATTTTTAGTTTAATGACGTGTTACGATCTTTATTTCTTTCACCTACAATTACATAACTTCAACGCAGAACACGACAGCTCGCGGGATTCAGATCGATTAGGTAACAAACACCATGGAGTTTCGGAATAAGTCCGCTGAAATTGTAAGTAAATTGAACGTAAATTGTATACCATTGCTCGGGTATGCCATTAATTTCTGGCTCTAGTAAACAGTAATGGAGCATAGTTTCTGAGAGTAAATGACAAATATTTAAGATTGAGGTAAACTCCTGGGACGACGGAATACTTAGTGGGTTTTAAATTCTGAGGTGGTTTCTTTGATACATTATCTCATACGTCTTACGCTTTACATGGAGAAAATAGTTGTAGTTGAACTTACATTTGTTTTTGCTTTTTATTTGCCAATTATTTCATATCAATATGTATCAAAGAATTTAATGACTGAGGCAAACATGTTACAAGGCATTAGCCATCAAAAACTTTACAGGAATTATCATATTTTAATAACAACAAATTATTATGTTTTTATTTAAAAAACGTCCATAACAAACAATTATTTTTAATTGCAGTCTGTTAAATTTCAGGGATGATAGTGCATCTTAGCTACAGGCTGCGTAAAAACACAATTCAATGCAAAATTCAAACAGGCCCCCCTTTGTTTTGCCAAGAAAAAAATCTCCTACTAAATAAATTTTCGAAAAAAGTAAAATGAATTGAAAAACTGAATAAAATAAGTTTGAGACCTGTACGTACAATCCAAGAACTTTAACAACTATCTTACGCCATAAAACACAATTTCGCTTTATTTCGTCCTTTCCTAAAAAATTGGGCGGAATCTTTCGCAGGCCGTAGTTCACTTACAACGCGTTTCCTGACACATGTTTATATAACATTTTTGCATTGTTTTGATGATGAGAGGAAACCATCTAAGAAGTTTGTCAGGTTACTCGTGGGACAACCTGTATAATAGATAAAAGTGATATTTTACCTTTGCATACTATTTAGTTCTCTCGTATTATACACATTTATTACTTATTGTAACAGTACTTATTCTCAATCTTCCCATAAGAAGCTGAGTGATCACATTCCCTCTGAGCTCATTGGAACTGTTCTGGAACCCTAGCATGTGTTACTAAATTTCAAGAGTGATATTGGTAACAATTATACAAATTCCACACGCAAAATAATTTACGAAGTTTATTTTTTATTCTAAATATTAATTTATTTAAAGTACTATAGTTAAATTCATGTTACTTGTTACTTAAATTCATGGTTGCCTTGTCTTCCAAGAGAACTAACCTCTGCTAAACGTAATCCTTCGTCAATATGGCTCAATAGCAAACTGAATTGTTTGGTTCATAAAATGTCACTAGCGTCTAGGTGTACATTTCTCAATCGCATTTTCTCATAGCATGTATATAATCAAAAAGTAATTGTAAATTAAACTGTATGACATCATTTACTGTAGATTATAATTGTGTGTTTTAGAATGTTATTGTAATAGGATTATGTCTTAATATCATTTAACGAACAAGCAGTTACTCTGATGTACCAAACAATCACTTGGATAGACAATAACGGTTTACGAGTGAAACAAGAGGTGATTGTGCTGTTTCACTTCCAAGTCACTGACTGTTAGTTCTGCCATTGTAACTAATAAACTGCATTGCCTATTCCCTACTTTTAAATCACTAAAAAACAGTTTTCTACGTATTTCTCAATTAGTTAGAGTGGTTTGGTGCTTGGAACAATTGTCGACACTGCAAAAGTTAAGTATTGTAAATCATTGATTGAATTGCAATTAATTCATGTATATAAAATACCGTATTTGCAATAACTATAAAACAATTCATTCACATATATTTCAACTAACACTTTTACTCTAAGGATAAGTAGGCCTCATGTTTGAGCTTCTCAAAATATACGAGAGTTACCACTTATTTACCAAACTTTCACAATTATTTATGGGATATTTCGGATCAACCTTTAAAATACTTGGATATCTTTGGAAATGTTTTATTACTGACTTCAGCGATAATTGTTCGTTAATTAGTTCTTTCCTATTAGTATTTGTACGTCTGTCTTATACCTCTACCATGATACTATGTTTATATTGCCTGTTACAAATGGAGAGATTTCTACTTCTTAAGCTCTTGAGCTAGTTGGATACTACATCGAGATGAGCGTCAGCTAATATACCTTGTTTTTATTGCGTACTAACCCAGTTTTAAACGTGTCGCTTCAAAGTTAAATTGTATATAAAAAATGAACTCACCATTTATTTTTATATTTTTATAGACAATTCATTGTTTGTGATATTTTACCATAATATCAGTAAGAATTATCAATGTATCTACAAGTTTTTGTTAACAAAAATTGATATAAATTATTTATTGATAACTCCGTATTCATATTGTATAAATATAAATATAATATATAATTATAATATGCAATAACATATTGTATAAATATAATATGACCCAAAGTCATCTTATCATAGTAATCTAAATTCATATTGTAGAAAATTACACTAATAGCTACAAAAAATATTAAGTCATTAATACTGAACAAAAATATGACTTCAATCAATAGAATTAAATTTTGATTTAACTATGAATTGGAATCGCTTTTTTAAGAGCGTTGACTAACAGGACAGTGGTTATATAGGAGGTGTTTTACTTAAATTTTATTTAATGGGTCCTGTAAAATATTCTAGTATGCATGCAGTATAATTCGCTTTAATAAATAGCAGATAAATAGCCTAAAAGACACACGGCGATGAATAATGTACATAAGTATCGCTCAACATTAATTGATATGTAATTTAAAATTAAGTGACTTTGTCAACCATAAGGAAATCATAAATAATCCACTATTTCATAAAGTATTCAATGTGGTGAAATTGGTAGTCTTGCTGTCTGCATAATGGCGTCAGTGAAGATATAACAAGCAATCAATAAACTACAAAGCGAGACAGGACAGCACAGTAATAATGTTAACTACATTACTGTTTGTGTGCACCTGCCTTCCAGTATTGATGAGGCAATTCACCGTATTCCAATATAAAGTTCTGGGGAAGGGCGATCGATGTCGGTTTAATGAATGAATTTACCGTGAATGAAAATAATAGTAATTATTGCAATAGATAAATGAAATTTTATCGAGTAAAATCTACATGACTTATTATAAAATAACCTTTTATTTATATGTAAACTTAACACTAAAAACTAAATAGTAGCAATTGAGCCAGTATTGAGATTAAAAATGTACTCTCATACCAAGATTTTAATTTCGATTTGGTTCTGGGATTGCTAGTATACATTTTATTATATCATATTTTTATCAACTCTATAGTTGCTCCTTGAACAAGCCCACTAGAAACGTACAGTGTGGTTTAAAAATGTGTTTAGGCTAATTTAACAATATCTTGATAAATTTCGGATAATTTGTTACGTTTAATACGAATAATATGGTAAATATTTGTACATATAATATTCATTTCACCCAGTATAAGGTTGCTGTTCTTGTATTATGAACAATATCGACTGATCTATGGAGACAAAAAAAGTTTCGTTATAATACTGGTAAGTGCTGTAACTTATTATGCAGTTTATGGTGCAGTAATTCATTCAATTCTTTAAAATTTATTGATATGTATTTGATATGAAGTATTTAACACGTACGAAGCTAAAACAAGTATACGTTCTATTGTTCAAACCCACCAAGTATTCCCTAATCCTAGGGGGTTTCTTCGCTCTTGAATATTTTACCGTTTAGTCACAGAACTTGTGCACTATTTCTCTTTGTACAAGAGGCAGAATAATATTACTGGAATACCGGGCACTGGAACACAATTTGAGTTCTTAATTACATATAACGTACTAGCTTCAATTTTTTAGAGATATTTTTCGTCCATTTGGGGATTCTATAGCAGAAACTCTTTCAATGTAACTAGTTCTGTTTTATAAACTGTGATTAGTGATATTATAAGAAATTTGTTTATTTAGGTGGTCAACGTATATTAATCATATAGTAATTATCTTATTTTTATGAATTTTTTTTTAATTTGAGTATTTTATTATTATTAGATTTTACCCAATATAAGGTATATTTAACAGTTTTCTGTAACAAATATATAATCGCTGTTTTCTTAGTTTGCTAGATAGCATACAACACAAGTTGCAGTTTGTCATAAACTGATACATAGTCAAAGCACCTTCTAAGAAACTGATACAATAATGTTTCTATAAATCGAGAATTAATTTTAAAATTCTATGAAACGCAAAATAACAGAGTGGAAAATTTTCAGATTAACAGTTATAAAATCTATTTAAACACCGGAAAAGTTTGCAAGAAATAAAAAGTTTAAGTTGCTATTAATACCAAAATTTGAGAGCACCTAAAATAAACCTCCATAACAATGGAGTAATAATAGAGTGATTATTCAAGAAATAGCTCCCGTACAGCTTCAGTATTCCGACAGGAGATGATCCAGACAATCCAACTCATTGGAGAATATTAGAAGTGAGGTAAGATTTTTTTACATAATTTATATAGTTGCTTAATGTTTAATGAAAGTAAAATTTTTCTTTTTATATCGCTCAATACGTTTGAGATAACCGATTAAACTTTTGTCACACGTTCTCTAGGGACGTGTTGTTATTGTTAGCGTAGTTGATTTATAACGATTTGTAGATATATACATATATATATATATATATACATATATATATATAATTTTTTATTACATATATTATTAAATATATATATATATATATAATTTTTTATTACATATATTATTAAATATATATATATATATATATATATATATTATATATATATATATATATATATATATATATATATATATATAAGTTCACGAGAATACATGCACATGCCGTATCACTTTCAGTATTTTTAAAGGGTTCAGTAATGCAGGCGTCACCTGTTGTAGACAATAGTTCAAACACCTGACAGTAAGTGGAAAATGGATACTATTATTGTTTAAGGAACCTGTAGCCACTTGACCCGATGTAGTTGCGTGCTATAATTTTCTTTTACAGAAAGAAGGTGACCGACCAGATTTAATCTGCCTCCTAACTTAGGCTCTGGGCCTTTGTGAAAACCTTTTTATCACACAAGAAAAGGTAGGAGAGTAGGTACAGTGCAAGATTTTCAGAATTGATAACAATTACTACGGTTAAAGACTAACGAAGTATGCTCCATCTTTTACATACAAAATGGGTTAAAATCTAAAAAAAAAGATTTATAGTAGCGCTACTGACTTCTCTAGACCTCCTGTATCTTTCATAACTGAAAGTTGTTACTCGTAAAAGCAAATGAAAATAAAAGTAGATTTTTGCATATTTTATGAATTAGTTCTAATTATTATATTATTCACAGTATGCTAGCGAATATTTGATATAAAATATTTATTGCATACACATTTCACATAAACGATCAACAATAGAGGACATAACAATTAAAAGGTCTTTCATTGTTCTGTTTATCAAACCAACATTCAAACGCTGTTGCTAGCGGTGTCAAAGTTTTGGGGGTCTTTAAAACACATGTTAGCTGTTTAATTTACACGTCAATTATGGTAATATAAAGCTATCTTTTTGCATGTTGAAATAATCGTAAAAATCTCAAACCTTTAAAATCTCAATAAATCTTTAATCTTAAAAACCTCAAAAGTATAAAATTTTATAAAATATTTGGATAAAAACAATCTGAAATTGCGTTTATAAACATATTCACTTATAAAGGTTCGATTGTTTACTCCTATACCTTTAATCGGCCACCATATTGAAACCTAAAGAGTTATCGAAAAGAAGTAAAAGCAAATCTCGCTGAAACTGCTCGCCCATTTTAAGAATAGTGTAAATTTCACAAACTAACATCTTGGAACATATCACTATCTAATACTAGCTAAAGTAATGATCCAAGCTACGTACAAATTCTACCAATGTACTATGTATAGTCTTAGTCTATCAAGAACTACGGTAGTTATAGTGTTCACAATTATTCCTGTAATTCTTTATACTAATTACAGGTTGTAAGCTATAAGCTAACAAGTAATTAATAAGCAATAGGTAAATCTTTCAAGAAATAATAAAACATACTATTGAAAATTACTTAAGAATTTTGAAACAATTTATTTTTCACTATAATGCATAATAACTTATATAGTAACATTTTTTTTCAAACCTCTGAATGGTAATAATCATAAAACCTTAATCATAAAATCATAAAACCACTATGATGACTATGTCACATATCTCTGCAGTACGCTGATGACACGACACTTTGTTTTCACCAATAAATCAAAATGTATCCTGGAACAGTAAATTTTTGTCGACACAAACAATTGTATCAAGTACTTCAATAACCTTAATCTTGTAGCGAATTCCTCAAAATCAAATTTCCTGTTTCATGCGTTGCTTTTAGGAAACTCCAATGACGGGCCAACTGTTCTATTGGATGACTCTTTTTTAGTGGAAGACGACTGTTTAAAATTCTTCCGAATATTCCTGGATTAGGTATTTACTTGGAACTACCACATTTATCACGTTTGTTCAAAACTGTCCTCCGCCATTTACATTTTGAGGTCTTTAGTCAAATATTGTCCCATTAAGGTACTTACGACGGCGTATTATGGATTGATATAACCCCACCTCATCTACGGTCTGGTGTTTGTGGGGAGCCAGCGCAATATCTCCAGTTAAAATAAACCGAGCTGTAATCATTATGAAATATCTTCCTACACTACTCTAAACTTACAAAGTAAATTCGATAAATAGGAAATTGGACTGCATCCACAAAGAATGTACTACCTAGTTTGGTGACTTAATGTTCAATGCTGAATATTTGTTATTAATTTTTCAATAATGTTTTTTCACGAAATATATTTATTTTTTCGTATTAAAAGAAATTAAATACGAGCATCTAATTTTTAGGGCATATAAAGTGCAAATCTTTGGAAATGGTTAATAAAATACTTACTATTCATACTTAGTAAAAAAAGTTACGAAGTAAAAGTGTAACCAACCTTGTTTAAAAGATACTCTCCTGGTCACTAATCTAATATTTTACATAGCTGACTAATCAAATTAATAACAAGAGCTGTACAGCATAAATAAGTCAATTCTGCTAAATAGATTCAATGTTAGAGAAAACAATGAATTCATGAGAATTTCTCTTATATTACTTAGGTGGTAAAGAAGATTATTCGTTGTTTAATTTATGGAGGGTTTAGTGCAAAAGCCTTGTCAAACAATACACAACCGTAAGTTTAATTAAACCGATGTTGCAGTGATTACATGGTTTCACTTCCAGTAATCTGATAAAAAATTACCCATTACAATGCATGAATAAAAATTATGGAGAAAATCTAAAAATAATTTTGATATGTATTTAAAAAACATTGTTCAAAATGTTACCCCTACAAAAGTAATAGACTATTGATTACATAGTATTATTATATTTTAAGGATAAGTTAAATAAATAAGTAAATCGTTTAAAAGAACCGACAGTAAAAATTGCAACCCCAAATATGATACAGTCATTTCATTCTTTCATAAAAATCTATGGGTAAAGAAATTAAAGAAAACTGTTTATTTAATTACTATTAATCATTATCAATCATCTATGATGAATTGCCAAAAGTGTCAAAAACTATAGTGACTTCATTTGGTAAACTTACAGATGGCAATTAATTGGATACCATTAGATACTATTGGTGGCAATATTTACAGTTTCTTCTTCTCGTAACAGTAATATTAAGAAAACACTAAAAACTTAGTTATTAAAATGAGGTATTCTTTTTTTCAAATAAAATACAGAATAAATGATCTTTTACGACTCACTTTTCTTAAGTTATTTAAGAAAAAAGAAAAATCTTTAAATAAACTATTGTTAGGGAACACACTGCGTACTGTAATCAATTTACTTTTCTAACCATCCTCATTTTTTCACCCTAACTCCAGCCACTGCTCCTAAGCTGCCCTCACCATGTTTCAACTGACACCGCTAATATTTTAAAAGCCACCAGTCGATCATCTGACAATTAGTCAAACACTACATGACTCTCAGAGGTGCGGTGCTTTCCAGTTTATTGTACGTCCAGTCATTCTAAATTTAGACTTTCCCTCAATATATTTATATTATGTTCCGTACATGTACAGGTAATATTGCAAATGGATTAAAAGTCATATTTTAAACCGTTTATTTACATAAAACGTCCAAACCAAAAGTTTCGGAAATAGGAAATAAATAAGTATACACTTCATACTAAAAGTTTTCCACTACATACGTAAATCGTATTTTGCAACATAAAAAAACACGGAGTATTTTTCACTTTTAGTAGCAATGAGTTTTTTTCCTAACGGTTATGAAGCAGATTATGACCACTGATATTGTTTCTGAATTTTAGATACTCTCTTTATTCCAAAAGAGAAACTGTGCTGGAACCCTGCAATTTACTACACAATATAGTTTCTGAGTTATAAATTGTCTCTTTAAAAAATTAAATTACTATACTAGTGGTTAGATGAACTTCCCAGTATTTATTTATTTGCCTTGCTAAACCTTTAGAACAGTCTAAATACATAATTCAGAACAATTTTTTAAATATCCGGTATAAATTACAAAATATAAGTCTTTGGTGGTTTTATATTTATATTTCGTCTATTTGTTTGAAAAGCTCCTACGATTTCAGAAACACGTTAACTACTGTAGGTCACTGTAGAGGAAAGTGACGTTCATAGTATTCTTAGCGAAAGCACTTAGAATATGATAGGATTCTACGATCCTCTGCGAATCAGGTATCCAATGTACAGCGTTCATGATTAGGAGGACCAGAAGTGTGAGTGATTCTTATTACAGGTTTTGAAATTCTAATTTAAATTAATTATATTTCCAATTCAACATTTCAGTTTGCTACTTTGTACCGAGAAGTTACTTCACCATTTTAACTAAAACATCTTGTTCTACTAATATTTTAATAATTAGAGTGGTCTGAAATGCAGTTTTATTTATGGAAATAGTTGTAAAAACAACAACATGTACCCGATGAGACTGAAGCTTAATATATCTAAAATTTAGGTTTAGTTTGAAAACAAGTGGAATTATTCACGAATTTTCACGTAGAGGAATTGGTAGATTTATGTTCTACAAAATGACGTGAATATATAAGAAGCAGCCAACTACAAGGTTAGAGAGGGACAGCACAGCAATAATGTTAGATACCATACTGTTTGTGTGCACCTGCCTTGCAGTATTAATGAGGTAATTAGTAACCTTGCGGTCTGGAGAGTGTTGGTAGTGAAGATGTATGGGACAATCAACTACAATGTGAGGCAGGGCAGCACAGAAATAACGTTACCTAATTTACTGTTTGTGTGCACTCCCCTTGCAGTATTGTAGAGGTAGTAGCATTGTGGTCTAGAGAGTGTTGGTAGTGCAGAAGTATGGTACAATCAACTACAATGTGAGATCGAGCAGCACAGTGATAATTTTAGCTAATTTACTGATTGTGTGCAATTCACTTACAATTTTGTATACGTCCTTAGTAACATTCCTGTTTGGAGAATGTTTGTCGGTAGTAAAAATGTACAAAACAATCAACTACAATGTGAGGCCGAGCAGCACAACGATAATTTTAGCTACTTTACTGATTGTATGCAATTCACTTACAATTTTGTATACGTCCTTAGTAACATTCCTGTTTGGAGAATGTTTATCGGTAGTAAAAATGTACAAAACAATCAACTACAATGTGAGGCCGAGAAGCACAGTGATAATTTTAGATACTTTACTAACTGTGTGCAATTCACTTACAATTTTGTATACGTCCTTAGTAACATTCCTGTTTGGAGAATGTTTGTCGGTAGTAAAAATGTACAAAACAATCAACTACAATGTGAGGCCGAGCAGCACAGCGATAATTTTAGTTACTTTACTGATTGTGTGCAATTCACTTGCAGTATTGTTGAGGTAGTTAAGGACATTCTGGTCTATAAAGTGTTGGTAGAGAGGATGTACGGAACAATTAACTACAATGTGTGACCAAGCAGCACATAAATAATGTTAGCTACCTTACTGTTTGTGTGCACTTCCCTTGCAGTATTGTAGAGGTAGTTAAGGACATTCTGGTCTATAAAGTGTTGGTAGAGAGGATGTACGGAACAATCAACTACAAGGTGAGGACCGAGCAGCACATAAATAACGTTACCTAATTTACTGTTTGTGTGCACTCCCCTTGCAGTATTGTAGAGGTAGTAGCATTGTGGTCTAGAGAGTGTTGGTAGTGCAGAAGTATGGTACAATCAACTACAATGTGAGATCGAGCAGCATAGTGATAATTTTAGCTAATTTACTGATTGTGTGCAATTCACTTACAATTTTGTATACGTCCTTAGTAACATTCCTGTTTGGAGAATGTTTGTCGGTAGTAAAAATGTACAAAACAATCAACTACAATGTGAGGCCGAGCAGCACAACGATAATTTTAGCTACTTTACTGATTGTGTGCAATTCACTTACAATTTTGTATACGTCCTTAGTAACATTCCTGTTTGGAGAATGTTTCCGGTAGTAAAAATGTACAAAATAATCAACTACAAGGTGAGACCGAGCAGCACATAAATAATGTTAGCTACCTTACTGTTTGTGTGCACTTCCCTTGCAGTATTGTAGAGGTAGTTAAGGACATTCTGGTCTATAAAGTGTTGGTAGAGAGGATGTACGGAACAATCAACTACAAGGTGAGACCGAGCAGCACATAAATAACGTTACCTAATTTACTGTTTGTGTGCACTCCCCTTGCAGTATTGTAGAGGTAGTAGCATTGTGGTCTAGAGAGTGTTGGTAGTGCAGAAGTATGGTACAATCAACTACAATGTGAGATCGAGCAGCACAACGATAATTTTAGCTACTTTACTGATTGTGTGCAATTCACTTACAATTTTGTATACGTCCTTAGTAACATTCCTGTTTGGAGAATGTTTGTCGGTAGTAAAAATGTACAAAACAATCAACTACAATGTGAGGCCGAGCAGCACAACGATAATTTTAGCTACTTTACTGATTGTGTGCAATTCACTTACAATTTTGTATACGTCCTTAGTAACATTCCTGTTTGGAGAATGTTTGTCGGTAGTAAAAATGTACAAAACAATCAACTACAATGTGAGGCCGAGCAGCACAACGATAATTTTAGCTACTTTACTGATTTTGTGCAATTCACTTACAATTTTGTATACGTCCTTAGTAACATTCCTGTTTGGAGAATGTTTGTCGGTAGTAAAAATGTACAAAACAATGAACTACAATGTGAGGCCGAGCAGCACAGCGATAATTTTAGTTACTTTACTGATTGTGTGCAATTCACTTGCAGTATTGTTGAGGTAGTTAAGGACATTCTGGTCTATAAAGTGTTGGTAGAGAGGATGTACGGAACAATTAACTACAATGTGCGACCAAGCAGCACATAAATAATGTTAGCTACCTTACTGTTTGTGTGCACTTCCCTTGCAGTATTGTAGAGGTAGTTAAGGACATTCTGGTCTATAAAGTGTTGGTAGAGAGGATGTACGGAACAATCAACTACAAGGTGAGACCGAGCAGCACATAAATAATGTTAGCTACCTTACTGTTTGTGTGCACTTCCCTTACAGTATTGTAGAGGTAGTTAAGGACATTCTGGTCTATAAAGTGTTGGTAGAGAGGATGTACGGAACAATCAACTACAAGGTGAGACCGAGCAGCACATAAATAACGTTACCTAATTTACTGTTTGTGTGCACTCCCCTTGCAGTATTGTAGAGGTAGTAGCATTGTGGTCTAGAGAGTGTTGGTAGTGCAGAAGTATGGTACAATCAACTACAATGTGAGATCGAGCAGCATAGTGATAATTTTAGCTAATTTACTGATTGTGTGCAATTCACTTACAATTTTGTATACGTCCTTAGTAACATTCCTGTTTGGAGAATGTTTGTCGGTAGTAAAAATGTACAAAACAATCAACTACAATGTGAGACCGAGCAGCACAACGATAATTTTAGCTACTTTACTGATTGTGTGCAATTCACTTACAATTTTGTATACGTCCTTAGTAACATTCCTGTTTGGAGAATGTTTCCGGTAGTAAAAATGTACAAAATAATCAACTACAAGGTGAGACCGAGCAGCACATAAATAATGTTACCTAATTTACTGTTTGTGTGCACTTCCCTTGCAGTATTGTAGAGGTAGTTAAGGACATTCTGGTCTATAAAGTGTTGGTAGAGAGGATGTACGGAACAATCAACTACAAGGTGAGACCGAGCAGCACATAAATAACGTTACCTAATTTACTGTTTGTGTGCACTCCCCTTGCAGTATTGTAGAGGTAGTAGCATTGTGGTCTAGAGAGTGTTGGTAGTGCAGAAGTATGGTACAATCAACTACAATGTGAGATCGAGCAGCATAGTGATAATTTTAGCTAATTTACTGATTGTGTGCAATTCACTTACAATTTTGTATACGTCCTTAGTAACATTCCTGTTTGGAGAATGTTTGTCGGTAGTAAAAATGTACAAAACAATCAACTACAATGTGAGGCCGAGCAGCACAACGATAATTTTAGCTACTTTACTGATTGTGTGCAATTCACTTACAATTTTGTATACGTCCTTAGTAACATTCCTGTTTGGAGAATGTTTCCGGTAGTAAAAATGTACAAAATAATCAACTACAAGGTGAGACCGAGCAGCACATAAATAATGTTAGCTACCTTACTGTTTGTGTGCACTTCCCTTGCAGTATTGTAGAGGTAGTTAAGGACATTCTGGTCTATAAAGTGTTGGTAGAGAGGATGTACGGAACAATCAACTACAAGGTGAGACCGAGCAGCACATAAATAACGTTACCTAATTTACTGTTTGTGTGCACTCCCCTTGCAGTATTGTAGAGGTAGTAGCATTGTGGTCTAGAGAGTGTTGGTAGTGCAAAAGTATGGTACAATCAACTACATTGTGAGATCGAGCAGCACAACGATAATTTTAGCTACTTTACTGATTGTGTGCAATTCACTTACAATTTTGTATACGTCCTTAGTAACATTCCTGTTTGGAGAATGTTTGTCGGTAGTAAAAATGTACAAAACAATCAACTACAATGTGAGGCCGAGCAGCACAACGATAATTTTAGCTACTTTACTGATTGTGTGCAATTCACTTACAATTTTGTATACGTCCTTAGTAACATTCCTGTTTGGAGAATGTTTATCGGTAGTAAAAATGTACAAAACAATCAACTACAATGTGAGGCCGAGAAGCACAGTGATAATTTTAGATACTTTACTAATTGTGTGCAATTCACTTACAATTTTGTATACGTCCTTAGTAACATTCCTGTTTGGAGAATGTTTGTCGGTAGTAAAAATGTACAAAACAATCAACTACAATGTGAGGCCGAGTAGCACAACGATAATTTTAGCTACTTTACTGATTGTGTGCAATTCACTTACAATTTTGTATACGTCCTTAGTAACATTCATGTTTGGAGAATGTTTGTCGGTAGTAAAAATGTACAAAACAATCAACTACAATGTGAGGCCGAGCAGCACAGCGATAATTTTAGTTACTTTACTGATTGTGTGCAATTCACTTGCAGTATTGTTGAGGTAGTTAAGGACATTCTGGTCTATAAAGTGTTGGTAGAGAGGATGTACGGAACAATCAACTACAATGTGAGACCAAGCAGCACATAAATAATGTTAGCTACCTTACTGTTTGTGTGCACTTCCCTTGCAGTATTGTAGAGGTAGTTAAGGACATTCTGGTCTATAAAGTGTTGGTAGAGAGGATGTACGGAACAATCAACTACAAGGTGAGACCGAGCAGCACATAAATAATGTTAGCTACCTTACTGTTTGTGTGCACTTCCCTTGCAGTATTGTAGAGGTAGTTAAGGACATTCTGGTCTATAAAGTGTTGGTAGAGAGGATGTACGGAACAATCAACTACAAGGTGAGACCGAGCAGCACATAAATAATATTAGCTACCTTACTGTTTGTGAGCACTTCACTTGCAGTATTGTAGAGGTAGTTAAGGACATTCTGGTCTATAAAGTGTTGGTAGAGAGGATGTACGGAACAATCAACTACAAGGTGAGACCGAGCAGCACATAAATAATGTTAGCTACCTTACTGTTTGTGTGCACTTCACTTGCAGTATTCTAGAGGTAGTTAAGGACATTCTGGTCTATAAAGTGTTGGTAGAGAGGATGTACGGAACAATCAATTACAAGGTGAGACCGAGCAGCACATAAATAATGTTAGCTACCTTACTGTTTGTGTGCACTTCCCTTGCAGTATTGTAGACGTAGTTAAGGACATTCTGGTCTATAAAGTGTTGGTAGAGAGGATGTACGGAACAATCAACTACAAGGTGAGACCGAACAGCACATAAATAATGTTAGCTACCTTACTGTTTGTGTGCACTTCCCTTGCAGTATTGTAGAGGTAGGTAAGGACATTCTGGTCTATAAAGTGTTGGTAGAGAGGATGTACGGAACAATCAACTACAAGGTGAGACCGAGCAGCACATAAATAATGTTAGCTACCTTACTGTTTGTGTGCACTTCCCTTGCAGTATTGTAGAGGTAGTTAAGGACAATCTGGTCTATAAAGTGTTGGTAGAGAGGATGTACGGAACAATCAACTACAAGGTGAGACCGAGCAGCACATAAATAATGTTAGCTACCTTACTGTTTGTGTGCACTTCCCTTGCAGTATTGTAGAGGTAGTTAAGGACATTCTGGTCTATAAAGTGTTGGTAGAGAGGATGTACGGAACAATCAACTACAAGGTGAGACCGAGCAGCACATAAATAATGTTAGCTACCTTACTGTTTGTGTGCACTTCCCTTGCAGTATTGTAGAGGTAGTTAAGGACATTCTGGTCTATTAAGTGTTGGTAGAGAGGATGTACGGAACAATCAACTACAAGGTGAGACCGAGCAGCACATAAATAATGTTAGCTACCTTACTGTTTGTGTGCACTTCCTTTGCAGTATTGTAGAGGTAGTTAAGGACATTCTGGTCTATAAAGTGTTGGTAGAGAGGATGTACGGAACAATCAACTACAAGGTGAGACCGAGCAGCACATAAATAATGTTAGCTACCTTACTGTTTGTGTGCACTTCCCTTGCAGTATTGTAGAGGTAGTTAAGGACATTCTGGTCTATAAAGTGTTGGTAGAGAGGATGTACGGAACAATCAACTACAAGGTGAGACCGAGCAGCACATAAATAATGTTAGCTACCTTACTGTTTGTGTGCACTTCACTTGCAGTATTGTAGAGGTAGTTAAGGACATTCTGGTCTATAAAGTGTTGGTAGAGAGGATGTACGGAACAATCAACTACAAGGTGAGACCGAGCAGCACATAAATAACGTTACCTAATTTACTGTTTGTGTGCACTCCCCTTGCAGTAATGTGGCGTTTGCCACTTTATTTTGTTGGTCTTTGGACGGACCGGGAGCTGTTTCCTTACAGCTGGTCGAGCCATCTGTTTTACCAGATGGTTGTTCTCTTTCTAGATGTTTCTGTGGCTTTCTGGCTTTTTGATTGGTTCTAGTATTTTCAGGTTTTCTAGATATCTGGAATTAGGTTTCCTCTTCTCTTCTCTTCTGACTTCGAAAGGGCAAGGACATCTTGGAGTTTTTCTGTGGTCGGAGTTACAAAATCAAAGCTGGCTGCCCGCTCCCTCTACGAACCGGCACGGTGTTTTGGTGTTAATATCGTATGCCTACCTTCCAATCAACGTTTCACGACCTCGTTTAATATTTAGGACCCAGTCTTTCCAAATTCAGTTTTCGAATATCGTCGCATATTGGTAGCAGAGCGTGGTTTGAAATGGAAGGCTAGGCTTGCCGGTGGGAGCGGAGGAATTCTACACAGCTATGAGAGCTAAGTCCTAGTTTTAAGTTTTTTTAAAGGGGTAGACGTTTTTCTAAATTTTTTTTTAGTTTTCTAAATTTTCCTTACACTGCCTTTTTTACTCAAAATGTTAAACTTTTTCGAAGTAGCTTGTTTTCAATGTGCAAGTCTGAGCCAAGCAGTTCTTGCAACCAACTGCTACCTAAGCCTAGTTGTGTAATAATTGAACATGTGAGTGGCAGTATTTCTTAAACTTTAGTAACTTATTCTCACTAATTATTTAAGCATAGGTATTTGGTTGATTTTTTCTAGCTTAAAATTTTACTTTAAAACCAATTTTAATAAATTTTTTTTTCTCTCACCAAGTTAACTCTTAACCTAACTTTTACTTTCACCTACAGTGTAGCCTGTTGCCTTAAACTTACCTGGTACTTAATTACTTGTGCTTTCTAAACTTTAATTAGCACCTTTTAGTATTTTAATTTAAACTTTGGCTCAGATCTGTGCAAGTAAAGTCGAAGGATTTCATAGATGCTGTTGGTGACTGCGTATTGTACTGCCGCCTATGTATAGCCTACCTTTTGTTTTTAAAGTTCTTAGCTTTCTGGTTAATATTTGAAACCCCCATTCAGTTTCACCAGATTATTTACTTTGGGTTGGCTTATAATTAAAAGTGTTCTTTTTTATATAACTTGCTTTCCTTCTGATATTTCATCTCTACATCTGATTTATTTAAAATTTTTAACCTTTCCACACCTACCCTTAATTCCAAATGCTATTAATTGTTGTTATTCTAGGATTTAATTAATTATTTAGTTATTTATTTATTCTTCCAGCGGATTTACTCCACTTGTACATGTTTTAAGTTGATAAGAGTTTAAATTTTTAATAGCACTAATTTGATGATTTTGTCTACTGCGTTGAATTTATTCGAGTCTTACACAATTTTGTTAATTAATCTTAGTCTATACACAAGGTAAGTGAAGTGTTACTGTTAAATTTATCTGATAATTTTTCTACTTAGAAACATGTCAAACTTTTATGTAGGCCTATGCTATTTGATTGTTCGGGGCAGTTCAAGCTTAAGGGGTTGATTTAGTCTAACAGTTTGCAATTTTTTTTTCTAAAACCTTCTTCAAAACTTTAATGTTATTGTAAAAATAATAATTCTTTCATAGTCTATTATTAAAAGCCCTTTGATTCTTTTGACTAGTGCCTGTTTAAATTAAAACAGTTAAAGTTAATATGGAGTACACCTTTAGTTTCAACTAGTTTTGAAAGTAACATAGGCCTAGGCTTGTTTTGTAATTTTTATGAAGTTGCAGCTTGGGTTGGATTTGACGTGCTGACATACATATAAGTGATTTAATTACTTACAAAACTAAACTTTCTTTCCAAAATGTTGAAACATCCTTTCTTTTACAAACTTTTAAAACTATAGTTTGCCACCTTGAGGGTTCACTATTTTATAATATACCAAACCCTAGTGGACTCTTTGGATTGATTGATATGTCAGCTTGCTTGATTCAGCTTCGGGTGTTTAACTTACCTAAATTTCAGTTTAGCCTAATTTAAGCCTTAAGTGGTTAAATAATTTTTTTTTCCTTTGGTCTTTAATTTCTTAATTTTTAATTTTTCACTGGGGTTTTTTTTTTTGGATTCTTGGCCTCAAAAGAATTTTTTTTTGGGGGTGTTCTAAATTATTTACAGTTTAAAGGGAGAGTTTACTATTTGGGCTTGTGTCTTATTCAATTGGGACTTGTTGAACTTTATGTAGTAGTTACCTGTAGCGCTACTTTACGACTTGCTCCACATATTTTTTGCTCTTCTACGGTACAGTTGCTCTTGCTTTTGATTAATTCTTTTGTTTACTTTGTTTCCCTCTCTTATTCTTTTAGGTTTTGAAAGGTGTTGTTAGTTTTTTTTGAATACTTTGAACTTTCTCAACCTTTTGAGAGGAAACAAATTGAGTCTACCCCCGACTGATGGCAACCGACTTTTTTTTTGTTCTGAAAGCCAAACTTGTTGTATTTTCTGCCTTCACCTGTTGGTGATACTGGAATTTGGTTTCATGGTAATAATAAGGAAATGTACTATATGCTTTTATTTATTTGTAATACTATAATTTTATAATAGTTTTTTTTTTACAACTTGTACTTTTTCACACACCACAGTAAAATTGCCCTAATGTTTTTCTGAATTTTTTGTTACTGCTCTCTAGTTTGTGTGGAATATCTGTCCACGCTCTCATGTGTCTTTGATTAATTTATTGTTTAACTTTGTTTGTTGTGATTTGTGTTTATTTATTGTTGATTATTGAACCTTTTACGAGATGAAGTTCTTCGATTTAAATAATGTTCCAAAGACTGTGTCTTGGATTAAAAAGTTGACTATTGAGGAAGCCCGCGAACAATGCAAGCTATGGGGAATTAAACCCAAGGATAAGCTTGGTGCCATGCGTGTGCAGCTAAGTGAATTTGTGGCTCGGTCTAGCGAAGGGGTCGTGAGTGACTTGGAGGAATCTGCGGATGAACCAAGGGTACCCGTAACGGATGATTTAGTGGATAATCCCAGTTTAAAACAGGACGAAGTAGGAACTTGTACTGTGCTG
This sequence comes from Homalodisca vitripennis, assembly GCF_021130785.1. NCBI lineage: Eukaryota > Metazoa > Arthropoda > Insecta > Hemiptera > Cicadellidae > Homalodisca > Homalodisca vitripennis. The sequence goes on along the minus strand of NW_025777478.1, from coordinate 139,184 downwards.
CCCCCTGTAGTGCCGGTGGATCTTGGTGGTTTAGTGAAGAGTCTGCATACAATGACCTTAAATGCTATTGAAGCGACTGCTAAGACGGTAGCCCAAGAAATTGCAACCCAAAATAGGCCATATAACAGGGACGATGTCTCATTCCCTAACATTTTGCGGGATATGCTTAGAGAGGTACCCATTACTTCTGGTACAGATTTATTTCAGCTAACAGAATTTCTCGTAAAAATCCAAAAAATAGTAGAGTTAAATTTAGGTTCAGATAAAACTATTCTATTAAACGCTGTGGCACGCACTGAAGGCAGACTTCGTGATGTGTGGATGGGTCTCGTGAGTGCTGACTCTACCTGGCCGAATGCTCTGCAGACAATTAGGTTTACCTTTTTCTCATCTAGGGCCATTAGAGACATTCAGTCTAAACTCATGTATAGACAACAACGACTGTCAGAACCTTATGCTGATTATCTTACTGACATTGTTAGCATTTTCCAAATTCTTGGACCAGAAATAAGTGATGGCGAGATTTTTACAACTATTTTTACCGGTCTCAACCCTCATACTAGGGCAGCTTTTGCAGGTGTTCAACCCCCTACCACAGTACAACAACTGAAAAACATGGTTTCCATGATTGAGAGTTTGACGGTCAACACTGTTCAAGCTCCGTTAGGGTATGGCAATTCTGAATCTCAGGAAGCTGCAATAGATTCTAATAAAAATCTCACTTATGATAATACTAATTTACAATACGCTGGACATCTTTTCCAAAATAATCGTTATAATAACAGAACATTTTACCGTGGTTCGGGTACAAACTTCGACCGAGACGCCGCTAAGAGAACCCCCTATAGCACATTTTATCCAAACCATTCGTTTGGAGGTAACCAAAGGCAAGGAAGCGGGCCTTACCAATATGCGACGATATTCGAAAACTGAATTTGGAAAGACTGGGTCCTAATATTAAACGAGGTCGTGAAACGTTGATTGGAAGGTAGGCATACGATATTAACACCAAAAACACCGTGCCGGTTCGTAGAGGGAGCGGGCAGCCAGCTTTGATTTTGTAACTCCGACCACAGAAAAACTCCAAGATGTCCTTGCCCTATCGAAGTCAGAAGAGAAGAGAGCCAAGAAACCTCATTCCAGATATCTAGAAAACCTGAAAATACTAGAACCAATCAAAAAGCCAGAAAGCCACAGAAACATCTAGAAAGAGAACAACCATCTGGTAAAACAGATGGCTCGACCAGCTGTAAGGAAACAGCTCCCGGTCCGTCCAAAGACCAACAAAATAAAGTGGCAAACGCCACATCCTCCCCCTCTACCCCGGGAGAGAAAAGAAAAAAACTCAAAAGGATAAGGTAGGAAGACAAGGACGGAAAGATTAGAGACTACAACTGGTACTGCTGTCGTTAGCAAACAGCTAGAAATAGCTCTAGTATGGATATCCTGCACGCTCGCGAGGCGCTCCAAAAGCGTAACGGCTAGAATCCATTCCGACTGACCACACTACTCAAGATTAAATCTTTTTAGTTTAAAGAGGCTTGAGGAAAAGCCTAGTAGTAGTAAAAAAAAAACTTGAACAAAATTAACCACTTTCTGTGGTAGCTACCAATAAATAAAGGTCTGAAGTGTTGACACAAGGATGGGTTTTTTCGTTTGTTCCTACATCACTAATACGCTTGGTGGTCAAAAGGCTACAAGAGGGTGTTTCCAGTAAGGTTGGGAAGGAAATTAAATAAGTGTACACTTATTAGCCAAAGCTTATTAGCCAAAGCACTTCCTAAAGTCTCCACCCTCCGGGTATCTCCACCCCGGAACCCAAGGGCCACTTAAGCACCCGAATGGAAACCCCGAACGGCTGGCGGAACTCCTTGGACCGCCGGGAGAGTATTACTCCAGACATAAGGTCTGTATTTTTTTTTCTTCAAAGATGGGAGGAACAGAAGGGATGAAGAGACCATTCCAAAGCGAAAATTAAAAATACGAGAAAATTACACCCATCATAATATCAACAGACCCAAGTTCGTGTTGTAAAGGCTAATTAGGTAAAAACCTGGTACTGGCAAAAGTGGGCCAGTACTCTCCTCCCCCTACGGGACGGCTGAGAAAAAAAAAATTGGTGGCCAGTGGGAAAAGACAAAATAAAGTTTTATTTTTCCATACTAGTTTTTTAAATTTAGAGACTTGGAGCAAATAAATTCAGGCTCTTAAAAAGGCGTGAAAGAAAAACTGTAGAGCTACGGGAAGAGCTTAACGGAGTAAGGAAATCATTTGGTCGTGGTAAAGTGGTTTAATTAGGAACTTTAAAAACAAAAAAAAACCAGTTTCTAAGTGTTGGCCAGGAAAGGCAAAAAAAAAAACCCTGAAACCTACGGAAAAGAGACCCAAAAAAAAAACTAACTGGGCCAAAACCCAACAAAATTAGGTTAACAATCAATAAACCTCTAAAACAATAACAATAAAAAAAGCCTTCAAAGGATAACAGTAACAACAGTAAAAAAAAACACTTCCAATATAAACACTAAACAGCAAATAAACAAGATAGCTGCTGGAACATTTAGCAGCTTCAGAGACAAAATTATAAAGTCTTAAAGACACAAAGAGATAACAACAACAACTAACTACAAAAAATATATAGACAAACTACAACCTTCAACAATATTTTCAACAATAAAAACTAAACCTATCCATCGCTGCTAACTTAGCTGAATAACAAAGAATTCCACCTACTGCCAAAAGACTGACCCTACTAAGCAAGAGAAAGACAAAGAAAAGGAAAAGGGAAAGAAAATGTAAGCTTGTGTTGTAAAATGTAATGGGTTGGCCGAACCAAGGATAGCAGGCTGCGCGACTGCATTAGGGAATGTTAAAAATAAATAAACATAAAATTCACTCCCAATGTACAGCCTAGAAAAATTGCCGAAGCAAAAAAAATTCTCCAAACAGCCAATGCTAATCCTGATCCCCCCGTGTATATGTACTGTAAAAGAAGAGGAGTAAAAGTATCAGAGTGTTAATGTGGTGTAAGGAAGAGAAGAAGAAGAAGAAGGAGGAGGGAAAAAAAAAACTAAAACTAACATCACTATGCCCTAAACCATCCCTATAAACGTCCCGGCAGCGGTGCTTTGGTCTTAGATAGGCCCAAAATATTTCTTTAGGTGGGAAACATGGGCCGACCTAATAAGTTTCCCTGACTTGGGACACCTCAATGTCACGGTGACTGGAGAGGTAAAATCATGAATAACCAGAGGGCGTGACCACAGAGGTTGCAGTTTGGCTGAAATTTGATTAGCCGCATTACTCAAATTTACTCGTCGAAACATTGCCAAATCACCGATACGAAAATTAACTGGTAAACGACCTTGGTTGTACTGCCGAGCAACTTTTCGGTGTGCAACCTCCAACCGATCCAAGGCCTGAGACCATCTCCTCTGCATGTCTCTGGAACCTTGTGTTTGGAGGAGATCATCCAAATTCCAATTGTTTTCCAGGGGAGAAGTAATTTTGTAGCCAAGGAAAATTTCAGCAGGAGAGGTGCCAATTGACTCATGCTTAGCCGAATTAAAAGCGACTTGGAATAAATGGAGATTAGTGTCCCAGTCAGTATGATTTTGAGAATGGAAAATTCTCAAGGCAACGCCGAGGTTTTTATTAACTCTTTCAGCAATTGACGGCTTCGGATAATATGGCGAGGTCATAACGTGTTTGATACCAAGTTCCAGACACATGTTATCGAACTGTCTGGATTTGAAACAACCACCACGGTCGGTGACGAGTTGTGAGGGGAAGCCAAAATACGCGAACAAGCCCTTATGCAAAAGATTCACCGTAGTAGGAGCGGTAGCATTTTTAGCAGGCAAAATCACAGTATATTTTGAAAAGGCGTCAACGATTGTAAGAAGCCATTTGTGGCCTTTTTTTGTTCTAGGAAGAGGTCCCACGTAATCAACAAACACCCGTTGAAAAGGCCTGGTTGCTAATTGAGAAGCCAAAGGGCCTACCTTAGTATTTTGAGCCTGTTTGCATCTCTGACAGAAAGGACAAGCCTTTACCCTCTCTTGGATAGCCTGCTTCAGGTCGGTAGAAAAGAAAATTTGACTAATCCGATCCCAAGTTTTCTTGAATCCCAGATGAGCTCCGAGAGGTGACTCATGGTAAACTTTAAACAATAGGTCGTAGAGTTTGCTAGGTACCACTACTCTAGGTTTGGATTGATTAGGCAATTGGTGAACTAAAATGCCTTGAATTACAGAATAATTTTGATTGGGATTAGTACCCTTCAAAGATTTCACAATATTGCGAATTTGAGCATCTTGCTCTTGGTGGCCTTTGATGTCTTTGAAGGCTTCCGGTACAGAAAAAAGAATAAAAGCCTGTGTGTGGTCGGTTTTATTTTGAATAGTAGAACTCTGTGATGATTCGGTTTGGGGCTCAAATAAACGCGAGAGGCAGTCGGCCACAACATTGTCTTTGCCCCTAACATGCTTGACAGTAAATTGAAAGGCATTGATGAGAGTGGTCCAACGTGCTATTTTTTCCTACCTGGCGAGGATTGTTAAGTAACCATGAGAGTGAGGAATTGTCAGTCTCAAGCGTGAAGGAACGATGCTCTAAATATTGTCTAAATTTTGTAAAGGCATAGACTACTGCCAAAGCTTCTAAATGGAAAGTTGAATAGTTCCTCTCGTGTACATTTAAAGGACGGCTCGCAAAAGCTATAGGGTATATTTGGCCCTGGATTTCCTGAGACAGCACTGCACCTACAGCAGTACCTGAAGCATCAGTTGACAGAATAAACGGGGCATCAAAATTTGGTAAGCGTAGGACCGGAGCAGAGACTAAAGACCGTTTAAGTTTGTGAAAAGCATTCTGTTGCTCCTCACCCCATATGAAATTTACATCCTTTCTCTTTAACCTATTCAACGGCTCACAGATTGACGCGAAATTGGGAATAAATTTAGAATAAAAGGCACACATTCCAAGAAACCTGCTAACCTGCTTAGTATTTTTGGGTTGAGGGTAGTTGTCGATAGGGCGAGTTCTATTTGGGTTGATGGTAACTTTCCCATCTTCGAAGACGTGGCCTAGAAATTCTATTTTATGAGAGGCAATGACCATCTTTTCTGGGTTAACTGTTAACCCTGCCCTACTAAGTCGGTCAAGGACTAAATCGAGATGTCTTTGGTGATCTTCCAGATTTTCAGAAAAAATAACAAGGTCGTCGAAATAGCAGAACAAGAAATCAAATTTCACATCACCAAAGATTTTATTTATCAACTGAGTCAGTATCATGCTACCACTAGCTAGACCAAAAGGGAGGTAATTGTATTCCCATTGGCCAGTGCTTGTGACCTTACCAGAACTTTCATTCTCAACCCAATAATTCTAGGCAGGGCCAAGTAAGGGCAAATGGCTATGATAATGCTTTCAATCAGCGGCTGAACCCCCAAGTTTGTAATTCTAATCAATTGCAAGATAATATGCTACCAGGGAACAATAGTAGGCCAAACCAGGAACGGAGGTTTTCCTATAATAGGAATAATCAAAACCATAATTATAGTTCCGCTAATCCTGCGGTTAATTTAAACTCCAAAAGGGGAATTCGCTGAAAGGGCCGGCATTCCCCAAGAAGACTAGGCCCATTAATCCTTTAGCTCCGGCTTTGCCCAAGGTCAAACCCCTAGAAATTCCTATTGCTTTTTCTAACATTAAGTCTTCTGCTGTGATTGATACTGGTTCTACCAGATCTATCGTAGCTAAAAGCGTATTTGATACTCTCTCTAAACTCAAGGGTGTCGTGAAGAAAGTTGAAGAAACTTCATTGACGGCTACAGCTGCAAATGGTTCAGATGTCTCCTTTCAATTTTTGGCCCATATTCATTTCAAATTAGCTTGTTTCTCTTGGACTTTCCCATTTCTTGTTACTAACAACTTACCGGTTCCTGTTTTGATTGGACTCGACTTCATTCAGGCCTCTGAAATGAGCATTAATGCGGCTCAACGCCAGGTGTCTTTTCCCTTTGACACTTCACTAGTTATAGCCGAAAACCAAGAGGATGAACAGGCAGAGGATGTTAGTTTGGGACCTATCTTTGGAGAGAGGCTTGATAATTCCCAAGTTCAGACATTTAAAAATATTCTGCGGTGTTTTCCCGAAACTGTGACCAAACAGCTGGGTAAAACTAACCTTTTGACTTATTCTATCACTGTCAAGTCAGACAAGCCGTTCAGGTGCCGTCCGTATCATTATGCTCCCCCGAAAATGGCTTTAATTCGTGAGCATATCGAAGGCCTTCTGGAGAAAGGCGTTATTAGACCTTCAACTTCCCCTTACTCCAGTCCAGCATTTTTAGTACCTAAAAAGGGAGGTTCTTCACGCCTGGTGGTTGACTTCCGCGCCTTAAACAATGTCTTGGAGCTCGATTCAACTCCGATGCCTACGGTAGAGTCTTCTTTTCAATTTCTAGGCAAGGCTAAGATCTTTTCTATGTTAGACTTGGTGTCCGCTTACAACCAGATACCACTTGATGAGGCTTCCAAGAAGTACACTTCATTTGTCACAAGCACTGGCCAATGGGAATACAATTACCTCCCTTTTGGTCTAGCTAGTGGTAGCATGATACTGACTCAGTTGATAAATAAAATCTTTGGTGATGTGAAATTTGATTTCTTGTTCTGCTATTTCGACGACCTTGTTATTTTTTCTGAAAATCTGGAAGATCACCAAAGACATCTCGATTTAGTCCTTGACCGACTTAGTAGGGCAGGGTTAACAGTTAACCCAGAAAAGATGGTCATTGCCTCTCATAAAATAGAATTTCTAGGCCACGTCTTCGAAGATGGGAAAGTTACCATCAACCCGAATAGAACTCGCCCTATCGACAACTACCCTCAACCCAAAAATACTAAGCAGGTTAGCAGGTTTCTTGGAATGTGTGCCTTTTATTCTAAATTTATTCCCAATTTCGCGTCAATCTGTGAGCCGTTGAATAGGTTAAAGAGAAAGGATGTAAATTTCATATGGGGTGAGGAGCAACAGAATGCTTTTCACAAACTTAAACGGTCTTTAGTCTCTGCTCCGGTCCTACGCTTACCAAATTTTGATGCCCCGTTTATTCTGTCAACTGATGCTTCAGGTACTGCTGTAGGTGCAGTGCTGTCTCAGGAAATCCAGGGCCAAATATACCCTATAACTTTTGCGAGCCGTCCTTTAAATGTACACGAGAGGAACTATTCAACTTTCCATTTAGAAGCTTTGGCAGTAGTCTATGCCTTTACAAAATTTAGACAATATTTAGAGCATCGTTCCTTCACGCTTGAGACTGACAATTCCTCACTCTCATGGTTACTTAACAATCCTCGCCAGGTAGGAAAAATAGCACGTTGGACCACTCTCATCAATGCCTTTCAATTTACTGTCAAGCATGTTAGGGGCAAAGACAATGTTGTGGCCGACTGCCTCTCGCGTTTATTTGAGCCCCAAACCGATTCATCACAGAGTTCTACTATTCAAAATAAAACCGACCACACACAGGCTTTTATTCTTTTTTCTGTACCGGAAGCTTTCAAAGACATCAAAGGCCACCAAGAGCAAGATGCTCAAATTCGCAATATTGTGAAATCTTTGAAGGGTACTAATCCCAATCAAAATTATTCTGTAATTCAAGGCATTTTAGTTCACCAATTGCCTAATCAATCCAAACCTAGAGTAGTGGTACCTAGCAAACTCTACGACCTATTGTTTAAAGTTTACCATGAGTCACCTCTCGGAGCTCATCTGGGATTCAAGAAAACTTGGGATCGGATTAGTCATATTTTCTTTTCTACCGACCTGAAGCAGGCTATCCAAGAGAGGGTAAAGGCTTGTCCTTTCTGTCAGAGATGCAAACAGGCTCAAAATACTAAGGTAGGCCCTTTGGCTTCTCAATTAGCAACCAGGCCTTTTCAACGGGTGTTTGTTGATTACGTGGGACCTCTTCCTAGAACAAAAAAAGGCCACAAATGGCTTCTTACAATCGTTGACGCCTTTTCAAAATATACAGTGATTTTGCCTGCTAAAAATGCTACCGCTCCTACTACGGTGAATCTTTTGCATAAGGGCTTGTTCGCGTATTTTGGCTTCCCCTCACAACTCGTCACCGACCTTGGTGGTTGTTTCAAATCCAGACAGTTCGATAACATGTGTCTGGAACTTGGTATCAAACACGTTATGACCTCGCCATATTATCCGAAGCCGTCAATTGCTGAAAGAGTTAATAAAAACCTCGGCGTTGCCTTGAGAATTTTCCATTCTCAAAATCATACTGACTGGGACACTAATCTCCATTTATTCCAAGTCGCTTTTAATTCGGCTAAGCATGAGTCAATTGGCACCTCTCCTGCTGAAATTTTTCCTTGGCTACAAAATTACTTCTCCCCTGGAAAACAATTGGAATTTGGATGATCTCCTCCAAACACAAGATTCCAGAGACATGCAGAGGAGATGGTCTCAGGCCTTGGATCGGTTGGAGGTTGCACACCGAAAAGTTGCTCGGCAGTACAACCAAGGTCGTTTACCAGTTAATTTTCGTATCGGTGATTTGGCAATGTTTCGACGAGTAAATTTGAGTAATGCGGCTAATCAAATTTCAGCCAAACTGCAACCTCTGTGGTCACGCCCTCTGGTTATTCATGATTTTACCTCTCCAGTCACCGTGACATTGAGGTGTCCCAAGTCAGGGAAACTTATTAGGTCGGCCCATGTTTCCCACCTAAAGAAATATTTTGGGCCTATCTAAGACCAAAGCACCGCTGCCGGGACGTTTATAGGGATGGTTTAGGGCATAGTGATGTTAGTTTAGTTTTTTCCCTCCTCCTTCTTCTTCTTCTTCTCTTCCTTTACACCACATTAACACTCTGATACTTTTACTCCTCTTCTTTTACAGTACATATACACGGGGGGATCAGGATTAGCATTGGCTGTTTAGAGAATTTTTTTTGCTTCGGCAATTTTTCTAGGCTGTACATTGGGAGCGAATTTTATGTTTATTTATTTTTAACATTCCCTAATGCAGTCGCGCAGCCTGCTATCCTTGGTTCGGCCAACCCATTACATTTTACAACACAAGCTTACTTTTTCTTTCCCTTTTCCTTTTCTTTGTCTTTCTCTTGCTTAGTAGGGTCAGTCTTTTGGCAGTAGGTGGAATTCTTTGTTATTCAGCTAAGTTAGCAGCGATGGATAGGTTTAGTTTTTATTGTTGAAAATATTGTTGAAGATTGTAGTTTGTCTATATATTTTTTTGTAGTTAGTTGTTGTTGTTATCTCTTTGTGTCTTTAAGACTTTATAATTTTGTCTCTGAAGCTGCTAAATGTTCCAGCAGCTATCTTGTTTATTTGCGGTTTAGTGTTTATATTGGAAGTTTTTTTTTACTGTTGTTACTGTTTATCCTTTGAAGGCTTTTTTATTGTTATTGTTTTAGAGGTTTTATTGATTGTTAACCTAATTTTGTTGGGTTTTGGCCCAAGTAGTTTTTTTTTGAGGCTCTTTTCCGTAGGTTTCAGGGTTTTTTTTTTGCCTTTCCTGGCCAACACTTAGAAACTAGTTGTTTTTTTGTTTTTAAAGTTCCTAATTAAACCACTTTACCACGACCAAATGATTTCCTTACTCCGTTAAGCTCTTCCCGTAGCTCTACAGTTTTTCTTTCACGCCTTTTTAGAGCCTGAATTTATTTGCTCCAAGTCTCTAAATTTAAAAAACTAGTATGGAAAAAATAAAACTTTATTTTGTCTTTTCCCACTGGCCACCAATTTTTTTTTTTTTTCTCAGCCGTCCCGTAGGGGGAGGAGAGTACTGGCCCACTTTTGCTAAATTTTGCCAGTACCAGGTTTTTACCTAATTAGCCTTTACAACACGAACTTGGGTCTGTTGATATTATGATGGGTGTAATTTTCTCATATTTTTAATTTTCGCTTTGGAATGGTCTCTTCATCCCTTCTGTTCCTCCCATCTTTGAAGAAAAAAAAAATACAGACCTTATGTCTGGAGTTATACTCTCCCGGTGGTCCAAGGAGTTCCGCCAGCCGTTCGGGGTTTCCATTCGGGTGCTTAAGTGGCCCTTGGGTTCCGGGGTGGAGATACCCGGATGGTGGAGACTTTAGGAAGTGCTTTGGCTAATAAGCTTTGGCTAATAAGTGTACACTTATTTAATTTCCTTCCCAACCTTACTGGAACACCCTCTTGTAGCCTTTTGACCACCAAGCGTATTAGTGATGTAGAAACAAACGAAAAAACCCATCCTTGTGTCAACACTTCAGACCTTTATTTATTGGTAGCTACCACAGAAAGTGGTTAATTTTGTTCAAGTTTTTTTTTTTACTACTACTAGGCTTTTCCTCAAGCCTCTTTAAACTAAAAAGATTTAATCTTGAGTAGTGTGGTCAGTCGGAATGGATTCTAGCCGTTACGCTTTTGGAGCGCCTCGCGAGCGTGCAGGATATCCATACTAGAGCTATTTCTAGCTGTTTGCTAACGACAGCAGTACCAGTTGTAGTCTCTAATCTTTCCGTCCTTGTCTTCCTACCTTATCCTTTTGAGTTTTTTTCTTTTCTCTCCCGGGGTAGAGGGGGAGGATGTGGCGTTTGCCACTTTATTTTGTTGGTCTTTGGACGGACCGGGAGCTGTTTCCTTACAGCTGGTCGAGCCATCTGTTTTACCAGATGGTTGTTCTCTTTCTAGATGTTTCTGTGGCTTTCTGGCTTTTTGATTGGTTCTAGTATTTTCAGGTTTTCTAGATATCTGGAATTAGGTTTCCTCTTCTCTTCTCTTCTGACTTCGAAAGGGCAAGGACATCTTGGAGTTTTCTGTGGTCGGAGTTACAAAATCAAAGCTGGCTGCCCGCTCCCTCTACGAACCGGCACGGTGTTTTGGTGTTAATATCGTATGCCTACCTTCCAATCAACGTTTCACGACCTCGTTTAATATTTAGGACCCAGTCTTTCCAAATTCAGTTTTCGAATATCGTCGCAGTATTGTAGAGGTTGTAGCATTGTGGTCTAGAGAGTGTTGGTAGTGCAGAAGTATGGTACAATCAACTACAATGTGAGATCGAGCAGCACAGTGATAATTTTAGCTAATTTACTGATTGTGTGCAATTCACTTACAATTTTGTATACGTCCTTAGTAACATTCCTGTTTGGAGAATGTTTGTCGGTAGTAAAAATGTACAAAACAATCAACTACAATGTGAGGCCGAGCAGCACAACGATAATTTTAGCTACTTTACTGATTGTGTGCAATTCACTTACAATTTTGTATATGCCCTTAGTAACATTCCTGTTTTTAGAATGTTTGTCGGTAGTAAAAATGTACAAAACAATCAACTACAATGTGAGGCCGAGCAGCACAGCGATAATTTTAGTTACTTTACTGATTGTGTGCAATTCACTTGCAGTATTGTTGAGGTAGTTAAGGACATTCTGGTCTATAAAGTGTTGGTAGAGAGGATGTACGGAACAATCAACTACAATGTGAGACCAAGCAGCACATAAATAATGTTAGCTACCTTACTGTTTGTGTGCACTTCCCTTGCAGTATTGTAGAGGTAGTTAAGGACATTCTGGTCTATAAAGTGTTGGTAGAGAGGATGTACGGAACAATCAACTACAAGGTGAGACCCGAGCAGCACATAAATAATGTTAGCTACCTTACTGTTTGTGTGCACTTCCCTTGCAGTATTGTAGAGGTAGTTAAGGACATTCTGGTCTATAAAGTGTTGGTAGAGAGGATGTACGGAACAATCAATTACAAGGTGAGACCGAGCAGCACATAAATAATATTAGCTACCTTACTGTTTGTGTGCACTTCACTTGCAGTATTGTAGAGGTAGTTAAGGACATTCTGGTCTATAAAGTGTTGGTAGAGAGGATGTACGGAACAATCAACTACAAGGTGAGACCGAGCAGCACATAAATAATGTTAGCTACCTTACTGTTTGTGTGCACTTCCCTTGCAGTATTCTAGAGGTAGTTAAGGACATTCTGGTCTATAAAGTGTTGGTAGAGAGGATGTACGGAACAATCAACTACAAGGTGAGACCGAGCAGCACATAAATAATGTTAGCTACCTTACTGTTTGTGTGCACTTCCCTTGCAGTATTGTAGAGGTAGTTAAGGACATTCTGGTCTATAAAGTGTTGGTAGAGAGGATGTACGGAACAATCAACTACAAGGTGAGACCGAGCAGCACATAAATAATGTTAGCTACCTTACTGTTTGTGTGCACTTCCCTTGCAGTATTGTAGAGGTAGGTAAGGACATTCTGGTCTATAAAGTGTTGGTAGAGAGGATGTACGGAACAATCAACTACAAGGTGAGACCGAGCAGCACATAAATAATGTTAGCTACCTTACTGTTTGTGTGCACTTCCCTTGCAGTATTGTAGAGGTAGTTAAGGACATTCTGGTCTATAAAGTGTTGGTAGAGAGGATGTACGGAACAATCAACTACAAGGTGAGACCGAGCAGCACATAAATAATGTTAGCTACCTTACTGTTTGTGTGCACTTCCCTTGCAGTATTCTAGAGGTAGTTTAAGGACATTCTGGTCTATAAAGTGTTGGTAGAGAGGATGTACGGAACAATCAACTACAAGGTGAGACCGAGCAGCACATAAATAATGTTAGCTACCTTACTGTTTGTGTGCACTTCCCTTGCAGTATTGTAGAGGTAGTTAAGGACATTCTGGTCTATAAAGTGTTGGTAGAGAGGATGTACGGAACAATCAACTACAAGGTGAGACCGAGCAGCACATAAATAATGTTAGCTACCTTACTGTTTGTGTGCACTTCCCTTGCAGTATTGTAGAGGTAGTTAAGGACATTCTGGTCTATAAAGTGTTGGTAGAGAGGATGTACGGAACAATCAACTACAAGGTGAGACCGAGCAGCACATAAATAATGTTAGCTATCTTACTGTTTGTGTGCACTTCCCTTGCAGTATTGTAGAGGTAGTTAAGGACATTCTGGTCTATAAAGTGTTGGTAGAGAGGATGTACGGAACAATCAACTACAAGGTGAGACCGAGCAGCACATAAATAATGTTAGCTACCTTACTGTTTGTGTGCACTTCACTTGCAGTATTGTAGAGGTAGTTAAGGACATTCTGGTCTATAAAGTGTTGGTAGAGAGGATGTACGGAACAATCAACTACAAGGTGAGACCGAGCAGCACATAAATAACGTTACCTAATTTACTGTTTGTGTGCACTCCCCTTGCAGTATTGTAGAGGTTGTAGCATTGTGGTCTAGAGAGTGTTGGTAGTGCAGAAGTATGGTACAATCAACTACAATGTGAGATCGAGCAGCACAGTGATAATTTTAGCTAATTTACTGATTGTGTGCAATTCACTTACAATTTTGTATACGTCCTTAGTAACATTCCTGTTTGGAGAATGTTTGTCGGTAGTAAAAATGTACAAAACAATCAACTACAATGTGAGGCCGAGAAGCACATTGATAATTTTAGATACTTTACTAATTGTGTGCAATTCACTTACAATTTTGTATACGTCCTTAGAAACATTCCTGTTTGGAGAATGTTTGTCGGTAGTAAAAATGTACAAAACAATCAACTACAATGTGAGGCCGAGCAGCACAACGAAAATTTTAGCTACTTTACTGATTGTGTGCAACTCACTTACAATTTTGTATACGTCCTTAGTAACATTCCTGTTTGGAGAATGTTTGTCGGTAGTAAAAATGTACAAAACAATCAAATACAATGTGAGGCCGAGCAGCACAGTGATAATTTTAGATACTTTACTGATTGTGTGCAATTCACTTACAATTTTGTATACGTCCTTAGTAACATTCCTGTTTGGAGAATGTTTGTCGGTAGTAAAAATGTACAAAACAATCAACTACAATGTGAGGCCGAGCAGCACAGCGATAATTTTAGTTACTTTACTGATTGTGTGCAATTCACTTGCAGTATTGTTGAGGTAGTTAAGGACATTCTGGTCTATAAAGTGTTGGTAGAGAGGATGTACGGAACAATCAACTACAATGTGAGACCAAGCAGCACATAAATAATGTTAGCTACCTTACTGTTTGTGTGCACTTCCCTTGCAGTATTGTAGAGGTAGTTAAGGACATTCTGGTCTATAAAGTGTTGGTAGAGAGGATGTACGGAACAATCAACTACAAGGTGAGACCGAGCAGCACATAAATAATGTTAGCTACCTTACTGTTTGTGTGCACTTCCCTTGCAGTATTGTAGAGGTAGTTAAGGACAATCTGGTCTATTAAGTGTTGGTAGAGGGGATGTACGGAACAATCAATTACAAGGTGAGACCGAGCAACACATAAAAAATGTTAGCTACCTTACTGTTTTTTTTATTATCTTTTATTGCCAGGACATTATTTAAATGTACAGCAATATTTATATTTTCTACAATGTTTAGTAAACACTAAATATCAAGACCGCAGTCAGACATGCAGTATTTTCAGTCGTACCACATTTATTCATGCCATTTTCCCATTTTCAAACGCCGGTTATCAGTCTTCGAACTGTGAGGTCACCCAGTCGAATGCCATAAACCCGTCAACACTATAAAATGCTTGAGACGCTAGAAAGCGCTAGAAACAAGTTAAACGCCTTAAGCGTTGAATTATTTTTAATTGAATTTGGTAACTTGTAGATGAAACGTACAGCTGGCTGCGAGGGCAAGTATTCGGAAATTCCGTCCTATGACTTCCAGTTCAGTAGATATCCCTGCCTCTTGTCTCATACAAAATGTATGTCTCCGCCACGTGTCATAGCACATTATGACATACAACAAGATTGTCCCCAAAATGTAGAGATACGGTAGAGTCAATAGTTGCAGTTTTTTTGAAAGGTTCCTTGTATGATCCTTTGAACAATAACTGTGCGATCATACGAATCGCTTGCTTCTGCAATTTGAATGCTCTCACGAACTGGTAGTTTGAGCTGGCTCCCCACAATACCAGACCGTAGGTGAGGTGGGGGTATATCAATCCATAATACGCCGTAATAAGTACCTCAATGGTACACTATTTGGCTAAAGACATCAAAATGTAAATACCGGAGGACAGTTTTTTGAGCAAACGTAATCAATGTGATAGTTCCAAGCCAATCCCCAATCCAGGAATATTCAGAAGAGTTTTAAACAGTCGCCTTCCACTAAAAAAGAGTCATCCAATAGAACAGCTGGCCCGTCATTGGAGTTTCCTGATAGGAACGCATAAAAACAGGAAATTTGATTTTGAAACATTCGCTACGAGATTAAGGCTATTGAAGTGATTGACACAGTTGTTTGTGTCGACAAAAATTTATTGTTCCAGGATAGATTTTATTTATTGGTGAAACAAAGTGTCATGTCATCAGCGTACTGCAGAGGTATGTGACATAGTCGTCATAGTAGTGATGACTGCATGTCATTGACATAGCCAAGGAAAAAACGGACTGAATACTGATCCGTGAGTTACATCATAATTCAGCTAAATCGGTTCAGAGAATTTGTTTGATATTTGGACAATTTGTGTGCTGTGGCTAAGATTATATAACCCATTGAAGAGGTACGATTCTGATGCCATGAAATTCAAGTTCGAATGGTCAAGATCGACCAATTTTGAATGGTCAACAAAGTCGAATGCTTTAGATAAGGCGAGAAACACATTTAGTGTGGAGTTTCGACATTCTAACCCCTCCACAACCACTTCGATAAGACTCACCACGGCATCTATGATCGATTTACCCTTCCTAAAATGAAATTGGTTCTCAGAAAGCAGGTTATGACTGTCCAGAAACTAAAGTTTCTAGTTAAAAAGATAAAAAAATGTTGCTCAATTATTTTATTTTCATAAGTATTCGTTGAACTGGCATCGTATTCTTTTATAAATATAAGTTACTTTAGGGATTTTAAGGAGCGAGGGAAAAATTCGTCGTTGAAATGAATTATTGACTAATGGACTCAATATATGCTTTGAAAATCTTTTAATGGGCCACACAGATATTAAATTAATATCTTTGATTTTTTAGCTGGGAGCTGTTGAGTAATTTTTTCGAGCTCTTCTTCAACCCCAGGAACCAATGCCAATGATGTTACTGGGCTCCGTCTCCGCGTAGGGTTTACTTGAGGAGATGGTCAAGGACCTTCCTCACAAGCAACAGACGCGAAAAATCTGACAAACTCGTTCGCAGCTTCAGTCGCATCCTCTACAAGACTATCCCCTATTTTTATTTTTATTTCTGTCTGTGGTTCATTTTCATTGTGTATGATGCCACAAACGGTTTTAGAAATTTTGTTCACGAGATGACTGATTTAGAGAAATATGCTTTCGCAGCTTGGATCACTTTTCTTTAGATTCTTTTGTAATTCCGAAAAAAGTTAAATTCTTCGTTTAAAGTAGTTTTTTAATTTTAAAGAAAAAATTAGAGACATTTTTTATCTCAAAACCAATATTCCTATTTGTGATCCATTTGTTGTGGTATTGATAATTAAAATGTTCGGTGAAAAATGTAAAGTGATGCTCTACAGACTGTGGTACATTTTAACTCTTTGAAAAGAGAAGCGTTGAGAAAAGCAATGTTACCTGGCCTTATGTCTCTTTCATGATTACAAACTTACTCCTATACCTTGCATAGTCCATAGGGGAAGTTCATTTATTTTACCTTATTCCATATTAAATAAGTATACTACAAGGTATATGTTACATCAGTTGTCGTGTAACAGACTTCAATACGACTGCTTGTAAAATTCAAAATCTATGGCTCATATCATTCTACAGACGACTTGTGGACAGGTAGACAAACAGAGTTGTAAAAAAATGTTTATATCCGCTTCGGCAGAAAAAGAAGAAACTTTGTAAGTCTACTTAAGTCAAAGCTTTGAATGAAGTTCAGGTTGGAGATTGACCATCATAAACAATATTCTTGTCTACATAGGAATGAACTTCAAGAAAAAATGTCCAAAGTGGATACATCTTGCCAATTAATGCATTCCTATGTTTGTTAATTAAATGAATTGTTATAGGAGTGATACAGCTTTCAGAAAGCTAAGAAGGATACTGCAACGCAAGAGTGCGCAGAAATCAAATGTTGTCACTTAACATTATATTGTGGCACTTAACATGTGGAAAGTGAGTAACATTCACTTTTCACTTTTTCATTTTATTCCATTAATGAAAACTTCATGTTGAAATATTGGATTAAATTCGTATCCAAAGTTATTTATTTAGTTTTTTCTTGTCACTATCGTGGTTACTCATATTACCTATTTAAATTATTCGCTAACGCTCAGCCAAATCTCAAGTAGTGACATGCACCATAATTAAGTATTTCAGATATATAAATGGAGCTTTATGCAACATTTAAAGTTTATTTGTCAGATCGTTTTAGAGATATCGTTCGGACCGTCAAACAGAAATCTAATTTCTGCTGGTTCAAAATTGATGGGCTTCGCTAAATTTTAGGCAATAACTACAACCACTATTGTGTAATTTCTTACTGTAGTAACGCATTGCTAGAATATTACACTTAGACTATATAACTATCTAACGTATGTAACTGTTCCGCAGAGGCTTGTAGGGAGGAGATCTAATTACAGTCCAATAAGCAGAATATTGCAACAGATGTGTAACAGAGATCTGAATTAGAACTTTTGAGCAGGTGCACAGAACATGAGAGCTGGAATATAAGTTATTGTCTCTCATGGCTCTCTTGCATTTACAAACTAACCTGACAAAATACTTCAGGTTTATTATTTTTTGTTAATAATATATCTAATACATCATCGTAACTTCATAATGTTTTTACAAGATATGTGTAATAAAATACCTATACTATTGTGTTTGATAAATTTAGGGGAAAATAATTACGGTAATTTATTCTTAAATTAAATTTGTATTAGAAATCGCAACAACACAAACAAGGGATAGCTAAACCTATTGGTAGTCAAAATAATTATTCTTGTTACATTTTATGGTTAATTGTAACAAATATAAAGACATGAACATTTATATAACTTTTTAATTACTGTATATTGATACGCCTTTTAATTCTGCATCAGTATTATTTTACAAAGTAACAGACTTTATTTTCAGGTCATAATTATTTCCAGTATTGGTATATAATACAATTCATTTGCAATAAGAGTAGCAAATTATGAAGATAATTTAAAATAAATTGTCCCTTTTCGTTTTCTTTATAGCATATATCCTTTAATACATTAAATTAAATTTAACAGTTATGATCATGAAACAGGGCTACCCGTAAAAGTCAATTTAAAAATAATCTAAACATTTAACTTCACTATATGACGACTTAAGTTAGGGTTTAATGACTGCGTGATTAGTTCCCATACTTTAAATTTTAGGGAATTACAAATACGTACAGTATTCTATTGCATCTCAAAAGTTTCATTCTATACTTAATGGTAATATTATGGTGAAACTAGAGGCGACTGCATTGGATATTTACAGCATAACGTTTTCTGTAATGGATGACTCACTTCCCCAGAATATCAATGTTACATTATTGTCATACCTTCAGTTTCAGTAATGATATTACAAAGTTTTAAGGGTACTAGCGTAACCAGGGAACTGTACAAGGAATGTGAGAAATTACTAAAGTCATTAGAAGGTTTTTAATTAACTAAAACACTGTTAACACTGATTATTGTTCTATAGAATGTCAGAAATGTAAAAAGATTGAAAATATTGGTTAAATGAACTCAATGTATAGGTGTGCTGTCATAAAACAATGTTTACACCGAACAAATTTAAAAGGCTCTTGCAATTAATAATATTTGTTTGCTGTAATGCAATTTTAGAGATCAAGGTGGAATTTGTGTAACTTAATAGACCAGTAAATCAAAGCCCGGAGGTATTTTCGAAATAGGAATAGCCCTATATGTTAAGTCAGGTACCTTAAAAATGTAAATTTAAGATATCAGTACATTCGATTGAATAGTTTACGTGGGAAAGTAAAACATACAAACTCAATTTCGCATTTATAATATTAGTTAGGATGTTAGTTATTACGCTTAAGAACATCGGACTAAACCCAATTCAGAAGAAGGATTCTGATCTGGAGAGATTTTCCTAAACATATTGCACTTAGGATGATCATGATATGAGGAATATCCATTTCTATACCTCATTATATTCCACTCAACTTCTAGCTACATAAAGTATGTGATCTGAATCGTTGTATTAAATGGGTGTTAGTATTCCAGTATGTCATATAAATCAATTTAAACGTTTCGTTCGCCATATCAGCAGTGGTACTTGTGTACTAATTAAAAGTTCAATGACAAAATTTTGTCGAGTAATTTGTATCATATTACAGAATAATAATCATAATTAGTTAAGGGCTGGCTGTAGTGAACTAGTTTGAGTTGTTCCCCATGTAAAAAATGTTAAACCTCATGCAATTTTATGCCGTTACTTTTTTTTAATAATAATAAAAGGAGAGACCGATCCCCTTTTAAGTCTTATTCTGTCCGTCCTCATTGGCCATTAGCCTGTGCGAGGATCTTATCAAACAGAATAAGGGAGAGAGTCGATACAGTACAAGGTCGATGTTACTGATAAAAAGTCGAACGGTCACAGACAGGATTCGCACCTGCGCTATCTCTAACTCAGACTCAAAGTCCAACGTCTTAGACCACTCGGCCATCGGCACTCCCAGTTTTTTTTGTGTAGAGTTTATACCTTATAATATACATATAAATATTTTAAAAAATAAAAGCTTGAATACGTGGTAGTTATATCTTTAAAATGAGAAATTTATTATTAAAGGACTAATATCAAGGACGTAAAAGACCCTGAGGTTTAGCATTGTCTGTATTTGAAAATATTCGTTTTTGGGCTTCTTTATTTTAAATTTAAACCCTATAATCACTCTATTATCTTCCGATATTTTGATGCTTTACAAATATTCTTGTCAAACAAATAAAATACGCAATTTGTTTATTGTCACAAACACTTTTTCCATAATAAATACTTCTCGTATTATAGCGAAATAGCCATAATAATTTGATTAATGAATAGGAAAAGTATCCTTGAAATAATTATTATTGTCAATTACCTTATTTTGCTTAATAAATGTTCGTATAATAGGTAAAAACACTCTAAATAATTGTTCCATGGTTTTAAATTTTTAAATTTCATATCAAGAAGCTTACGACGAATGTCTATTGGAACACAATATACAACAGAGCGATACAATTATAAACGATCCCATCTCCCCTGCTATTGTGATGAATTGACAAAGGGAGGCAATGTGGTTCTGGTGGCGGGTGGTAAGAGGGGGAGGAGGGTGGATGAGGGGCGGGGAGCTGTGGATAGCTGCAAGGAACTGACCTTCAATAGGAAAACTACCAGTGCTGACGCCGTTTTAGCTGACTAAAACTGTTCTCTCGCATAAAGAAATTTTTGAGCCATTTATAATCAGGGCCAAACAAATACGGATGAAAATATAATTAGGGTTATACTATAATTATATAAAAGTAGTTCGCTAAACCACATGCTGTGAACAGGCTTTGGGGAGCTACATACAAAATTTGAAATATATAACTAACTTCTCTCTCGAGGTTTCTTGTGGGAAGATATACACACAGATATATTATAAAGAATGAAATTTGCCGTGAAAAGTACTCATTATAGAAATTATCTTCTATAAATAGAGTTCCATACAAAATGTAAGGTCTACATATGAATAATCTTCGATATAACCTACCACAAGCTATCATAAATATTTTCGTTAAGTTAGGTTTAATAGCAATATTTAAATAATAAAAGTTTTAATGAGCTAGGGAGATTTAACCAACTTTAGAGTGAGCTGAAATCAGAACATTAACATTCCACGCTTTTCTTTTTACTCTATAAAGAAATATCCCTCTCGACTCAATCGGAATAAAGGTAAATTTCACAAGTGGGCGTCATGTTTGAAAAATTAAACTGAAGATGGTAATATTGTAGTGCCATTTTTTTAATGATTCAGATACTCCATAATGTTAAACTTTAAGAGGCAAAAATTGTTCATAGCACATTAATGACGGTTTAGTTGCATGGTTTCACAACTTTGAACCGTTAAAATTTTCAAACAATAAGAGTTATCTAAATATAAGTAGAAATATCTATTGCATGAAATTCCATGATAGTTAAAAGAAAAGTGTAAGTTTCTATTTATGTTATGAAATACACGTTATATTCAGTTTATCTAAAAGGGAATGACCCCATCTTGAAATGTTTATTGTTTAAGGCTGGCTAGCAAACTCATCTAAATTATATTCATTTAGACACTCTATATGAAGTTTAGTCTGCATTTATTAAGAACTACGGAACTTATCGTGTCCACAATATAATCGCGTAATTTTGTATACTACTTAAAACTTTATATGCTCACTGTCTGGAAATCTTACGAGGAATACAAAATACGCAAGAACAAACAGTGTTGTAAATTATCTGAAAATGCTTAAAAACTGTTAGATTTTACGCTTTATTGCAAAATAACTTATAAAAACACTCATTTTCCAAAGTACGAATGGCCATCTTGAAACCTGAAGAGATATCGTAAAAAAAGAAAGACCAGACGTTATTTATAATTGCATAGTATATTTAAAACATGGTTTTGTGTCTTGTTGATAATTAGTAGGGTTATGTTCTGTAGAATAGAAATAAATTATAATACCAATGACCGCCATCATGAATTGGGTTATTGGTAATACGGACTAACGATCACATCCAAGCTATGTGCAAATACTGCCTCTGTAGCAAGTTTAGTCTGGATATTTAAAAAATTATGGTAGCTGCAGTGTTCACAAGCTCGCGTTATATTGTATAAGCTCATACATACATAAATATACACCCATAAGACCGTCATACAGATATTCGCTAACGCTCAGCCAAATTCCATGGAGTGATAATTTAAGATAATCGATTTCAGTGCTGCTTATATAGAAATAAAGCTTTGTGCAAAACTTCAAGTTTATACGAGGAGATCATTTTTGTTTTTGCGAGAGAAAAGCCTGTTTATTAAAAAAATCGCAATTGGACAATGAATATATAAGTTTGACTAAAATTCTCTTATATGGCTTAGCTCATTATATAATAGTAGATCGTAGAAGTTATTGTTATCGAACAAAAATTATATCTATTTGCATGTATATCTGCACATCTCTGTATCAAACTGATCTCTACAATTGAAACTTTAGAGAAAGCTTTATTTTAATACAAGGAAATTTGAGTTTGATGGTGGTGCATATCACTCATTGGAAGTTGGCTGAGCGTTCGTGAAAATATTTAGATTTTTCTCATGAGTAACGATGATGGCAACAATAAAATCGCTGAATAAATAAACGTACAGTCATATGACATTTTAACGAGTGATACATATAGGTAATTTTGTATTTTTGCATGCGACCTCAGAGAAGCCTGTTACGTGACACGTGGTGTACCTTGTTCGAGTAGATCTTAGAAGTTACTGTAATTGATGTATTTATAATCAGTTTGTAATTCGTGATAATAACGCTGATGGGAACCCTGTTAACTGCTCTTCAAACTGCAAAAATACAACTGTAATAGCGTATCTGCAAGTCCTTTGCAAACTACATTCAATATAAATCTACAAAGATTCACTATAAGCAATCGATAAAAGTCCTATTGGTATTACAATAGAAGTGATAAGTAGAATAAGCTATGCAATTCAATACGTATTTTATTTACAATAAATTAATATCAATACCTAAAATTATAATTAGTTACAATTTGTATTATTTTTAAACTCAAAATAATTAAATATCTTCTCCATTATTTGTTTTGTTAACAACTCATTAGATGTAATAATTTCATATCAATTAAAATCGATGTGAAGTGAAGAATTCGTAAAATGTTAGTATGCACCATGTATATTTCTATTAAAATTAGTGTGTTATGTGAAAAAGAAACATTTATGTAGTAAGTATAATTTTACACTAATTTTAGTTTGTGACAATATTTTGCAAATAATAAGTTTTTTAACCACCCAGAAATAAATTAGGGAATAGTGGAATTCTAAAAATGCTATTATTTCTTGGTATGATCATCAATTCATAACAATCTTTATTGGTGATTTTGCTACTTCTGATAATGAAACAGTTTATTTCCACAAACAGAGTAAGCCACAGGGAATTCTTTTAAAACTTGGTAGAAAATGTTATGGAAACAACTTAACTCACAGACTTTAGGGATGTTAAAACTCTTACCAAGTATACATTAATTAAAAACGCTTTAATTTGGCGTTGAAATTCCCTGGGTATTACAGAAGAATGTAAAAGCTGCTGGCTTCTTTTTAGCCAAATATCTCCAGTTAAAATAAACCGAGCTGTAATAATTATGAAATATCTTCCTACACTACTCTAAACTTACAAAGTAAATTCGATAAATAGGAAAATTGGACACCAATCCACAAGAATGTACTACCTAGTTTGGTGACTTAATGTTCAATGCTGAATATTTGTTATTAATTTTTCAATAATGTTTTTTTCACGAAATATATTTATTTTTACGTATTAAAAGAAATTAAATACGAGCATCTAATTTTTAGGGCATATAAAGTGCAAATCTTTGGAAATGGTTAATAAAATACTTACTAATCATACTTAGTAAAAAAAGTTACGAAGTAAAAGTGTAACCAACCTTGTTTAAAAGATACTCTCCTGGTCACTAATCTAATATTTTACATAGCTGACTAATCAAATTAATAACAAGAGCTGTACAGCATAAATAAGTCAATTCTGCTAAATAGATTCAATGTTAGAGAAAACAATGAATTCATGAGAATTTCTCTTATATTACTTAGCTGGTAAAGAAGATTATTCGTTGTTTAATTTATGGAGGGTTTAGTGTAAAAGCCTTGTCAAACAATACACAACCGTGAAGTTTAATTAAACCGATGTTGCAGTGATTACATGGTTTCACTTCCACTTCTTCGCTCAGCAAAAACCTTTCAAGTAATCTGATAAAAAATTACCCATTACAATGCATGAATAAAAATTATGGAGAAAATCTAAAAATAATTTTGATATGTATTTTAAAAAACATTGTTCAAAATGTTACCCCTACAAAAGTAATAGACTATTGATTACATAGTATTATTATATTTTAAGGATAAGTTAAATAAATAAGTAAATCGTTTAAAAGAACCGACAGTAAAAAATTGCAACCCCGAATATGATACAGTCATTTCATTCTTTCATAAAAATCTATGGGTAAAGAAATTAAAGAAAACTGTTTATTTAATTACTATTAATCATTATCAATCATCTATGATGAATTGCCAAAAGTGTCAAAACTATAGTGACTTCATTTGGTAAACTTACATATGGCAAATTATTGGATACAATTAGATACTATTGGTGGCAATATTTACAGTTACTTCTTCTCGTAACAGTAATATTAAGAAAACACTAAAAACTTAGTTATTAAAATGTTATATTCTTTTTTTCAAATAAAATACAGAATAAATGATCTTTTACGACTTACTTTTCCTAAGTTATTTAAGAAAAAAGAAAAATCTTTAAATAAACTATTCTTAGGGAACACACTGCGTACTATAATCAATTTACTTTTCTAACCATCCTCATTTTTTCACCATAACTCCAGCCACTGCTCCAGACATTTAGTTTTTTATTATTAATATCTAATTTATATGCATTTTTATTTTTGAAGCATTATTTTATTTAGTGTTTTATTGACTGAAAGGATCCTTCAAACTAAAAAGTCATTTCTATATACGCTGGTGCATACTATACATGTTAGTTTATGATTCATGCTCGATTAAATGGTTAGAGTTTTCTCTTAAATACTAAACTTAATGAATTCATTGAGGAATGCGATTAAAGATCTTTATATTAGTGTGTGGTACATCTATGTGTTTCTTACATTACCGTGTGTGTTTTAAGTTCATTTGACTTCCGCGTTTTTATACACCTGACGATAGGACTTTCGTCCCGAAACATGTAGTGACCAATTTACAAAAGATAGTTTTGGAATCATTGAATAGGTAAAGTACCATTCTAATTGGTAAAGTACCAGTATTTGGCTAATGGAAATACCACTTCACCTCTATTATACAGGATAGCTGCTGGGTTACTATACTGAGATCTTTAATAGCCTGAATGTGTCTGATGTCAAAACGATGCAGTGTTCGATATGAACGCCTTCGTCCCCGACTTTTTATGCATCTCTTCAGACAGACTGAACTCGAAATTCCAAGAGTAAACCAGTGCCTGATTTCAGACGCTGCACTAAGCAAAGGTGAAATGGAACCAAGCTCATTATTTGCATTGGATGAACCCTTCCTGCAATGGCTATTTTAGTCATGATCAAGTCCTGCAGCGTAATATACGTTCTTAAGATTTTTAGGCCACATGGTAGTGCATGATCACGCAAAGATAGCTAATCGACTTTCCTTTTTCTTTAACTCAGTAAAACGCTTCATTGATTTGAGAAATAAAATGAGGTTTCGTGGCTACTATAAACATGAATTCGTATATTCATTGTATCATCAGGAGTAAAACTGAGTGTACCTCGATGCTGTAAAATAAATAAAATATTTTTATAGGAGCAATTTCAATTAATTTTTTTAACACGTCAGCTTTACTTTGTCGTATGAATTAGGCCTAAATAAAGTCCTACTTATGTTACTGCTTTTGCAAGGCTTACTTTTCTCTGAGAAGATTTACTAAACCCAGCTTAACGGTAAAATTTTGAGTTAATGAAACTAATTCGCTAAGTCTTTTCCTTATTTATTAAAAAACTTCTCAGTAAACCATACCTGATCATTAACAAATGTAATCTCACTTAGTGGATGCTTCTTGTCACATAAAGAAAAAATATAAAACTAATTTAAAACTAAAGCTTAAGTTTATTTTTTATCTTAGTGTCCCGTATAATGATTTGTGTAGAATAATAATCTTGGATTTTTTTATTCAGCTGCCAGTATATAAATCAGCATTGCGTTATTTAAGAAGTATTGTCTATCTGTCTTACAAAGATACAATCATTACCGATAACAGAATTTAAATTGTGATTAATTTACATTATTGTACGCGCCAGTGACACACATTTACGTGTGGAATGGTTACGCTGCTCAATATGTAATTTTGTATTTAGAAAATATACTTTACTCAACATAGCACTACTACTGGAACACTAAATGTATTGTTGTGTGCACTGAGATCTATTTTAGGTAGAGTACAATAATCAGGTGAGATAGACATATATTTTGCAACTACAACCAGAAGTTTAATATGACATTCTACAATGTAGAATACTGTTTAATTTATGCGATGAAGTTAAAATAAAATAGTATTAAAAATTTATTACGATTTCAGAACTAGAAGCAACGTTATAGAGTACAACTATATTTGTCTTGAACCCATAATATAACTGGAAACAAATTTTAATTCTTGCCTGGGAACTACCAAACTTTGAACGAAACCATACCTTTAAAAATCATACACATTATGTATTCACATTAATAAAATAGAATCCAATAATAATAATATTAAACAGTATAGTTACAGGAAATTTGACCTCAGCTAAGAAAATAATTGGGGAAATATACATTGCAACTGATATAAAGAATTTAACTACAGGTAATCAAATAAATAATAGACCCTATAATTCAATAATAATCATAATAATAATAAGCATAACTAAACAATTTTAATGTTGTTTTTTACTCAACATTACAGTTTGTATTGTATGGTCTCAGTGCTTTAACATAGTACTGAGACAAAAAAATAAGAACAAAAACAAAAATATGACCAACTAATTAATCGGTAAATTGCTTCTCAATTTGTTAAAACAATTTAAGCCTAGAGGCTTCCTTGGTTTACATTTCAATTAATAAATACACAGTAACCCGAACCTAAAATGTATTACGTAAAGTATCAGTCATGATTAAACTTTCCGAACTAACTAATAATTCATAACCAGTTTATCGTCTGAAATATAACTAAAGTGTTTACTATAACTTAGTACTAGAAGAAGATGGTTTATGTAGGTTATGTTAAAATAAAACTTGCTTAAATATATCGGTCTGAGATTCTGAAACTGCACCTTGCACAGCTGTACACCACACGGCTGTATGACGTGACACGTGGGACATGACATCGCGTGTCTGTCAGAAGGTAGTACTGCTCCACCTCAATCTTGTAGTACTACCTTCATGCATCAGTTACTTAAGGTTGGTGTCCTTCGTGCATGCTACATATCTAATGTAAAAATTTATATTTATAGGTAAAACCTATACGTTGTTTGAAATATTTATATTAAAACTATCTAATTGTTTCTCCATCAAATTAATCATCAACATTTTAAAATCGTGTTAAGGATTAAGGTTTTTTGCATTCTCAGGTCATACATTTCTGAGTGAATACAGTGACTTTGCATGAGTTCTTAAGATCAAAGTACTGCAAAAAATTATTCTTGTTATAGAGTGGACATCACAACGAATTATTTAATTGAGTTTAAATGTATCCAATATTATCTCCACCACCCAGTTGGAATACAATGACAATATCACTCCATTAATATAATATTTATAAAATTTAACTTCACTGTCAATTATTTTGATGAAATTAATTTAGGTTTAGACGAACTTTTATTAATAGGAACTTACTAATTGGAATATAAAACTCAATGGAATACAGGAAATTCTACAGTAACTTTGATGAGGTACAAATATTCAAAACCTAAATGTGCCGCAAGGCGATGCCAATAAAAAAATTCAATTCAGTACGTGACTGGTACACTAACAGCGTAAAGTCCAGACTAATGATGAACCCAAGCAATGTTACTGTACAAGAACACAAACAACACGTCACACGCACCAGCGAAATGGGAAGACTGAAAAAAACCAATGTCAGTACTTCCTGTGTTATTACGACGCGTCATCTAAAACGGAGAGAACAGGAAGGTAATGGTCGGGTGGGGGAGAGGTAAAGGGCATCCACATCCGGCCTCATGTTTTTGGTCCTGGACCTCACGTCATGGAGTTGTGATATAATACTCGAAATTAGATTTACACTTTTTGTAAAGTATAGCAAATGTAAAGAAATTAATATCTCTTATTATGACCCCCTTACATCTATTTCTTTAAATTCACAAATTAATAGATATTACGTTTTAATTACATGGTCCTAGTGTAGTGATTAGATTATGATGGCTCATTAGCAATTATGTTGTCTAAACTCGGAAACTCAGATTGACTAAGTGATCGACAGCTCTGACGTCACTGCATAGCTGATCGACTTTCCCGCTACGCCTCTCTCCAGTGCGATAGAGAAGCAATAAACATGGCTTGATTTTAAATTATTTCTAAAATATAAACAATAATACGTATTAAACCTTTTAATCTTTCAGTTTATGGGACATTTTCTTTTATTTAGCACGCAACTTCAGTTTATAGTGTTCATTGTAGAAAATCTTGATACCTTTTGAGAAAAAGGAAAAGGATAAAAAACGTGTTTTACATGGAAATATGCGTAATAGTTATTGAAATAAATTATACTATATTAGTTTAAACAATAATTAATATATAGCTTTTTTTAGAAAAAATTTTAATTGCTCATGTGAAAGAAAGAGGTATCTTGCATCTTAAACATTAAATACCGCCATTAGCTACTTCATATTGGAGACTCAAACATTTCAGTTTTATATATTATATTTTCGTTATTTTACAAATCCTACATGTATACAAATTTGTAATAATTTATGTAACCACTGGTTCATTATTTTTGACGTGACAACGTCTTAAATTAGGTTGCGGCTCGGAGTCACTCATGAAAAAGTGTAACGCCCGGTAACGTTACGATGCCCGTCCAGTGGGTCCGCCGCACGGGATCCGCACGGGATAGAGCAGATAACTGTGGGTCCGCCGCACGGGATAAAGCAGATAACTATGTTTATTCGTGAAAATGTGGAGTGCTTAGATTCGTCATTTACAACAACTACAACAATAAAGGTAAATAATTGTACACTGATATTTCATTATCGTAAACTATGATTGATTGATTAATTGTTAGATTGACACAAAAGTTGAGAAACTGAGTTTATAGGTTATGTCATACTATTGACAAATGTACAACAATAAAGGTAAATAATTGTACACTGATATTTCATTATCGTAAACTATGATTGATTGATTAATTGTTAGATTGACACAAAAGTTGAGAAACTGAGTTTATAGGTTATGTCATACTATTGACAAATGTTGATAGTGTTAAGTAAATTATTAGTTTAAATCACTCTGCAATCAATCGTAATTCAGTCGATTGAGAAGAAACAGCGCGTATTGCTAGTCAAACATTAAAAATAACAAATTATAACCTCTAACCTGTCATAACAGTGCGACCAAACAAACGAACTAAACCGACCAATCACCACGCGCGGAGTTAGAATTTAACTGTGTTTAGCAAGAATTTCAAATTCCAATTTTAGTAAATGTTACAAAAGTTGAGAAACTGAGTTTATAGGTTATGTCATACTATTGACAAATGTTGATAGTGTTAAGTAAATTATTAGTTTAAATCACTCTGCAATCAATCGTAATTCAGTCGATTGAGAAGAAACAGCGCGTATTGCTAGTCAAACATTTAAAATAACAAATTATAACCTCTAACCTGTCATAACAGTGCGACCAAACAAACGAACTAAACCGACCAATCACCACGCGCGGAGTTAGAATTTAACTGTGTTTAGCAAAAATTTCAAATTCCAATTTTAGTAAATGTTTTATTCAACTTAACCATTTACAATAACAAATTTTAATTAATTTCAAATCATGCACAATATTTTAGTAAACAAAATATATTTCTATAGTTAAAATTTGTGCAATTCTTATTTTCATTCAATTCCTTGTTCCTATTGTGCAATTTAATAATATTCATATCAATAAATATTCTACCGAGAAAAAGACGTTGTCACGTAAAATCTTCGCCCGTAAAACCGACTTTACAGGCAACCATAATTTTTTCCTTAGTAATACAGTTTTTTACGTGTACTCTTCACTAGCAATACAACAATGTCGATTTGTAAGTATTTGTTTTAATTATTTAGAACTGTTTCTTTCCTTGACATATGTTATTTACGATAAGTCATAATGTTTATTTACTTTTTATGATTAAAAACATAAAGAAAATACTAAACAAATGTGATCGGAATAAATTAAATAAGTGACTGAAATAAAACTTTATGGTTTATTGTTTGTTTAATATTATTCTTAATATATAAAGTGGTTATATCTATTATATTTTTTATATAACCGACTACAGATTAAATGTTATATTGAAACTGGCAATGATTGAATGTTATACGTGAAGTTCCAGAAGCAAAAGGGTTTCTTTATCTTTTAATTTAGGTTTGAATGGATTTTACTCAAAATTATGGAATGAGTTAAGAAATGTTCCCAGAAATTACATTCAGAATAATAAAACTATTATATGGCTTGGGATTCATTTTTAACTACGAGTAAATTATGTATACACTTGATTAGTTAAAGCCCCCTATACTCTAACAGTTATATTGTGGACATTTAATATTGTCACAGAGAGGAAAGGTTAAGTTGTAATCATGTTGGCAGACATGCTTAATCAACCTGGAAATTCCTCATCAGATAGTTATAAAAAAAGCTGCACCTCCAGCTGGCAAAGCAATAATTAACTCAGACTTTATTGTTAGACTGAATTTTCATGAGGTTGACTAATGCCTTTACCTACTAACATTGCTCCATTCCTGGCTCATTATTGGATTTTTGCCATGAGAGGCATTTTAATATTCTTTACAGCATTATAATGTTATATCACGAATTTATAAATACTTTTAAATACAGGCATATGGGATTAATGATTATTTTTCCAACCAACCAGAGTAAATTTAGTGGTGAAATACATATGAGGAATTCGTTTTGAGACTTTATAAATTTGTAAATTGTATTTATAAATTCCTAACAATTGTAAATATTACCATACCGTTTTAACTGTCATTAATAATCATAAATTCATACATATTTTGATACTTTAGTAAAGATTTTGTTTAAATAATTTAACAGCAATATTGTTTCATGTCCTACCAACGTTAAACTGGAGACAACTTGCTTAAATGACTGCTTACTTAAATGTTAGTACTGTTCTATCTTGCTAAAAATATTCAAACTGGTTTCTCGTAACGGTAGTACAAAATCAATGTTTGCATATTATACATGAAAAGAGTTTGTGCGGATTGGATTACAGAAACGTATTTTATTGTTTTGGTTTATTCTTGTGTTTATGAAAATTTGTGTTGAGATACAGTGCTGATGGGCCTCAACATGTTTTGTATTGTCTATTAGTCTGTTTTAAGTAAATATTGTAGATTCTACTGTCGGAATTGTGCTCAGAGATTTGTACAGAAGCTGTTTTTGTGCCTCTAAGTATGTCTGCGTACATGACCCTATCAACCTGGACCATCTGAATGGACGACTACCTGCCACTGAGTTCCACCGACAGTGAATCCTTCCGGAGGCTAATGCTTTATAGTGTAATAAGCTGTGGATGTGAACTACGTACCGATATGAGCATTGTATTGTGAATTCAAACCAATTTGTTTATTACCTCGAAATACCAGTAACTAGTAAGTCTAGGCCGTCTAAATTAACAACAGGTAAATTGATTTTTCCTCAAAATTTGTGAAATTTATGTTTGATATTCGGAATAAATCGCCTGTGCTCTACCTCACTGCGACTAACTCGAAGATATTCAACGTATTGTTTAGTTGAATAATTACTTTTATATTTTACATGCATGTCTCTATCCAGTAGGTGTGCATCTAAGTGTAGTAAAATATGCTTTAATTTATGTTTATGGGTAAATACCACAAATATTAGTGGCCAGCTAAGATATTGAATATTTTAGAGTTTCCTTAAATGTTGTTCAAGTCACTTGGTTTTCATTACTATCCAATATAACTTGTTACCTTCAGTTATAAAAGCCAACACAACAATTATTCAGATTTCACTAAAACTATTTGCACATTTTTTGAGTTTAACTTTCTTAGATGTATTTATTTGTCTTAATTCTATATTTAAATGTAACCTTTAAATTTGTTTGTTACAATTTTATTTATTTAAATCTTATTGAATAACGGGTCTTTTCTTGGTTTTGTCCCCGTCCTCAAACCTGAAACTGCTGCTGTAAACAAGGTGGCGCCCTCTGATAATCCTGTTTACAGGTAAGTTTATGAACACATTATTGTGTGGAAACCACGCACCTTTCCCTCTCGACTAATCTGAGATAACCGGATATGGTACATTGAACCGTGAGATCATGCAGGTAGAGACAGTTCTACACAATTCCAGACTCAAACTTAGAAAGACACATTTCAGACATCGCAGCGTAGATAGCTTATACATTGTCATACTACCTCTTGTATAAAACACTCGATCTAGGTTTCGATGTTGTTTTGATGAC
The DNA here is from genome assembly GCF_021130785.1 of Homalodisca vitripennis. NCBI lineage: Eukaryota > Metazoa > Arthropoda > Insecta > Hemiptera > Cicadellidae > Homalodisca > Homalodisca vitripennis. Next base: position 106,694 of record NW_025777478.1, on the reverse strand, counting down.
AGTCGAAAATGCAGGAAAATGAAGATAAGGGTTAGCGAGTTATAAAATGGTAGGAAAAAAGGTTTATTCGCGTGACTGATGAAAAAATTAAAATTTCCTGTGAATGGGCGAACAGTGCTTTACGAATAAGTAAATATGGTAAATCGTACGTTTTTGGTAAAATAAGTCACAGAACTCAAACTTTTAAAACTGTTCCTAAGATTTACTGCCGCGCGTATACTGTTAGCTGAATTTTCGTAGGGGTTTCCCGAGTAACCGAGTAATTAACAGTAAAATAAATTAAGCTTTAATTAAATCAACATATACGAAAAATTTGACAGAAAATCCAATATATACTTATAAAATTAACTTTCTTCGTTACGAACACACGTATAAATAGCAACGTTTTTAGTGTGGTAAAATAGAGAATCAATGCCTTCCCTCCACACAGGAGCACACACCGGTGGGGAGGGGGAATGAACGAGACCTGTCCCCTCTCAGAGCATTTTATTTCAAAATAATCGATCGCATAATTGTCTCTTTAGGTTAAAAATAACATCTATGGTTGAACTTTACAATCAATAATACTAAAATATATAAACTAAAACCATTCCAATTTACGAAATATACTACACGCCAGATATAATTTTTTTTTATCGCTAAATATTTGAATTATTCCATCATCCAGCAGCTAGGAAAGTGAGTTTTAGCTCTTACTATTTCTTGGGACTTCTAACTTTTCCCGGTACGTTCAATAAGCGAGTACAAAATGTATTCTTACTGATTTAGAGTACATTTCAGAATACGCTTACATGTGCACATGTGCAATGAAAACTGCAATATTTACATGTATATTATGCAGTTAATATTATTAATAAACGAGTCCGAGTACTTTGTACCAGTAGTGCCTGTAGTTTTGTAAAGTATCTGTATCGTAAAAGCACCTGTAACAGTAAACCTGTACCGAGTACTTTGGGTTTGCAGTAACTTATTCTCTCGTGACAGACGATTACTCGGTACAAAGTATTCGAGTATATTTGCAATAGTCCCGACGTGATCAGTCACCACAGTATTATGGCCGAGCTTCTGATCAGTTCTTTATTGTGGTAGTTTGTTGTCACTTCGAGGCAACAATCCCCTGGACAGACTGGCAATTTGCATGTTAAGTCTAGCCTTTGTCTGTTAAGGTTAATTAACAAAAATTTCAATCAATCTGTGATCAAAATTAAAAGTTTTAAATAATGGCTTAAAAAATTACACGTTGCATATTAAAGCCAATGTCAATATATTTTTGTTGATTACCCGTTACTGTAAATTAATAAAAATTTTGAGTTCATACTATTCAAAAATTACTTATTCACTTACACTACATTTGTATGTATTTTGTATAGACATTTGGTCTGAATTGGATCACAAGTTTCGGAGTTATGGTCGTTCAAGGTTACATTACTGTTTGGTTGAAAAGCGCCAAAACCGCTATCTTTTAGTTGTTATTGATTTTAAACTGGAAATTATTGTTAGTAAACAATTTGTATGTAGAAACGTACAAATAAATAAACTAAATTTCAATATAACTTTCATCATTGTAGCTGTACTATTTAGTTTGTGTTGCAATTTCAAAACTCGTATACTTATACTTTTTGATTCCAAAGTAGAGATCAAAATTTAGCTTTAGTCTTGATTTGTGATTGGAATTAACTATTGGTAATGTTAAGATTAAACTTTCTATGAATTAAATACATTTAATACAAACTGTGTTTGTTTCAGCAGATTTAAATTATCCCTGTAAAAGCTTCCTGGTTATATATACTCTTGGCTGAAGCACTATAAAATAAATATTTTAGAGTCTAGTATTTGAAAACTTTCTCTGTGGAGGGAGACTTACTGATCTGGGTCTTCAAAGTTTATTTAAGAGTTAGTAAATTAAGTAAGACAAAATTGTACTTAATATGTATGTATCTTAATATATATTTATATATATATTTATATTTATTTATTTTTATGTATATATTTATTGTGTGCGTGTGTATGTCATAAAACTCCTCCTAAAAGGCTAGACCGATTTTAATGAAATGTGTTGTGTGTCTTCAAGTGAATTCGATAATGGTTTAGATTTACAAATTTTAGCAGTTGGAAATCAAATTTATAAGATGAAAGGTATTAGTTTTAAAGTACCTGCACATTATTAATATAATGATAAAGATTACGTTAAAATGCTTACGCTTAAAATGCGTTAAAACAGTTTTAATTTTTAAACACAATAAAAGCCTAAACTAGTTTTTTTACCTTTTAAATGAACAGCCTATTTTTTCATTGGAAACTTGGGATTTAATTGTGTGGTCACTAAACAAGAAGTATTGAATAATCCTACTGCAGAATAACAAAAACATATTTTAATAAATTGTGGAGGAGGTTATGTGGGAATAATGGGTATTATTATAAATTATTCACTTAAGAACTGCTTTATGGTTCACAGAAAAGCTGATACAAATATCAGTATTTCTTAAAAAATACACAAGGAAATGTCATTTCCTCCCTATTATATTTACGTATAGCTTCGTTACATCATCTACATAAATACCCACAGTATTAACCGTTTAAAAAATATATTTAAAAAAATCAATATTACTCGGAGTGTGAATGCATCTCGCGGGTATTCTCTGCAGGTATAAAGAAGAAAGAGAATCAAGAAATAGCCATTGATGCACAGTTATTGGACTCTAAAGTCCCGAAAAGAATCTATGATCGGTAGTTTGAAAATAAGAATTTTCTGCATATGTAGAAAGAATGCTGAAAAGCAAAAATATAAAGAGAAGTTAAGCAATGAACTTTAACAAACTTAGGACCTCCAGTAGTTATTGCTGGGAACAACATAGTAGGCAGTTTTTGCTACAAATATAATGTGATAAATAATAATAATATGACTACTACCGGTATTCCCAAATTTATTAATCAAGTACAATAAAATCAGTAAAACAATAAAAAACAAAAAAGCATAGAACAAAATCATTGTATGCAGTATTGTAAATTATGTGACTTTTGACATTATGATCTATATTAATGAAGAGCTAAACCAGGACACAGCTCTTGTGTCATTTGATTGATGGTTATGACGTTGGTTATTGTGTGCGGTTTTATTCACTAAATTGTTGCGCAAACACCGATTAGATATGTTGCAAATGATGTTTTTTTAAATGTATTAAATCAACTAATAAGAGAAACTGATAATGTAAGCAAACGCTATCAAGCAACCGTAAGGATATTTAATGTAGTAAAATTATTGTTTAATGGAGATATAGTTTTAGTTTTAAATCAACTTCATTATATGAGTTGATCTTATTTCAATGTTTTATCCTAGAAATAGAGGTTAGAAAATTTTAAATGGGGCTAATTAATTTATATCCGTAATAAATACATACCTATTCGCACTGAAAGTGGAATATTTGAGAAAATAACATAGATTCCTTGCGGCTAAAGATTACTTAAAGTTGCTTAAAGATAAAAGTTATGTAATCCGACTGGTTGGAATTATCGTATTTTATCTTTGCCGGGCGTATATTTGTTCACGTTGTCATCATTTTAGTTCTAAATCTAAGCTAGAATTCCATGATTTTCCCCCCGTTGTCTAACTAGTTGTTCCTATCTGTTTCCTAGGCGGTGGGAAATATAGATAATATTTATTAATAAATGAGTTTTATAATTAAAAAAAGAGGTAACTATAAAAATATTAAAATTGTATTGAATTTCTTATTTATTGTTACACATTTTCAGATTTGTATTTTTAATTTGTTTAAAAAATTTATAAAAATCGCTGATTAGTATTCAACATAAAAGAACATGTATTTTAGCTTTTTAATACGTTATCACGTATAAAAAACTTAAAATAAGAACAAAGATTAAGTAATTAATCGTTTCCTTAATAGTATGAATACAAGATTTGTATTCGAACGACATGCAATCCAAATATAAAATGTATAGCCACAGTAAAAGACACTATTGGAATCTCAATAACTAACTTAAGTTTTACCTGATTTACTCCAAAGGAAAATGGGCAATACTTCGTGTAGCTTAAGTATTAGGAGAAGGTGATTATGCAGGTCAGTTAGAATCAAAGCGGTTGCCAAGTGACAGGTGGAACATGACATCGCATGTCTGGCAGAGATGATAGAGCTGCTCCACCCCAATCATTATTCACTTTTTCCATGCATCAGTTACTCAGTACCAATGCTAGTATATTCCTCAAGCATACAATATTTCTAAGAGAAGTATGTAAACTGTGAAAATATAATAATATAATAAATAACGCTTGTTTCAAGATGGCAGTGATGGCTCTGCTCTTAATCTGTAACAGAGAAAAGTAACCAAAAATGATTGATGGTTTACCGTATATAAATAAAATTAGAATTTGTGCTAATTCCATACGCAATCTTGTCTTAACATGTGTTAATATTTATATTTAGTCAGTTTGAGCATGAGTGCTGCTATGAATGGGCCTCTTAATAATTACATTATATGTAGAAAAGTTTCATTCTATCATGGTATTTTAATAGCAATACTGACTAGCTAAATTACACAGGTTAAAATTTAAATATAGCGTTTCAGGACAATTACACTTACGATAAAGTAGTATAGAATACTGGGGATGAAAGTGCACAATGTTAACATTCTCAGCACGTGGGTATGTCGGGTCAAGATAATTACAATTGCTACAAATTAATATATACTGCTGTACTGTACCTAAAGTACACCGTGTCAATGGGCCAGTTATTGTCATGAATTTGCTTACCACGCGAAATTTGATACTCTCATCTCTTATTTCGGAGTGAACACGATAAAGTAGAAGTTTTTCAAAATGCTGTTCATAGTTGAAGTTGCAGTATTCAACAATATCTGACACTCCGATGAGAGATAAAGATATCGAAAGTCTGAGTTAGACTTCAATATTAAAATGTACGATGTATTAAAATGATTGTGATAATATAACCTAAATATAAATCTACACAGAACAGAATAATTCTTTTTGCTGACAACATCTTTAATAATTTCCACTGCAATTAATTGACTTTAAAACAAATTGAATTAAAAAACACATTAGTTTTATATATATATATATATATATATATATGTGTGTGTGTGTGTGTGTGTGTGTGTGTGTGTGTGTGTGTGTTTATAGAAACATCTATTCATTTCCTAGGCGGCATCTTATTTGGAACTGTCGAAAATTGTTAAGGAGCTTATTTAACAATCATAACAGTTTCAACGAAACCACATACATGAATTAATATTTAAAATCGAATAATAACAATAATAATAACGTAACTTAAATAAGTTAACAAAAGAATTGAGTGAGCTGTAAATGGGATTACCCAGTTCAGACTAATTAAGTTAAACTAAGTTAACAGTCACTGTTAACATGCACTTCAGATTATGTCCAGTAACAGAGAGTTTGAGAGTTTCACTGAAGTATTGTTGCTATTTTGCATTAATTCTGAAAGCGATGTTGGAAGTTGGTCAGCTCTCCTCTGTAGACTATATAACTTCTGATGAATATTATAGACTGATTATTATTGCACCTTGGGCATGAAGGGGATCCTTGCGTCTCTTTAAAAAACCATGAGGAATGACCGGTATCACACCACCTCTTTTCTGCAGCTGGGACTATTCGGTGATTGCAGAGGTATCACCGTTTCTGTGATATTGCGGAATTTACTGCTGGTATTCCTGACCATGATCTTTCCCATTCCTCTGTCAATTGCAGTTACAAGGGCACGCTAGAATTCATGGCAACAAGTTTGCTTAGAGAGCCGCACGAAATGCGGTTAAAACTACCACCCTTACCTAACACTTAGTAGCTTTAGAGGCGAAAGCCTCTGAAGATGCTATTAGAATGTGGTGCTAATTTCATACTCAATCTTGTCTTAACATGTGTGATACTCATAAACTTCCAGCATCCCTTTCAGAATATTCTCAATAGTGCAGTCATTGAAGCATTATTGCTCCGAATTTTTTTACTGTGAACCGAATTGCATACAATTTTGGAATTAGTTTCATCTTACCCTTAATTTCAAAAGTGAAATTGATTTGTACTCCGCAACCACCCCGGGGGTGGTTGCCACCCCTTCTCGGGGGTGATTTTTTGTTTTTCAAAATAACCTTGGATATCGATAGAAGGCTTAATTTTAAGCAAAAAATAATCTATAAAGTTGTTTGAAAAATCCAATACTTTTTCAAGTTATTGGCAATTGAAAATTCGCAATTTTTCACGTTTTTTCATCGGTTTTTTTTGCAAAGTTAGAGTACTTTCACTGTTAAACATTATTGATTATTTAATAATAAATATAACACATTGTTATTAGCGGCAGTTTGTAGTCACTTCTTGACAGATAGTACATTTTTGCTTTATATTATAAGTACTATTAGTAAATGAAATGTATTTGAGCGACTTTTCCCTCTAAACTTTAAGAATTAGAATAATCAAATCCATGTTAGGATTATGGCCATATTTGAGAGAACGTATCTGAATATATTTAGGTGTTTTCATAATATACTACATCCCCATAGATGAAGCAAAATCATTATTTCCATTGATAAAGAAAACTAATGAGCTGGAAAGCGAACTATACTCTCAGAAGGCAATATAAATAGTCTACAGGAGACTGGAGACTGTTTATATCCCTGTAACTATGGCAACCACAAAAGCTAATCTTGTCTGGAGTCAATAACCATTGTAATTAAGAAGTAATTAACTCGTATTATGTCAGTAACACATTACATTTTTCATTATTCGACAAACCCCAGATTAAAAAAAACCAATAGATGAGGCAATGGCCTTAGTGATAAAATTCCTTTTTAAATGCCGTAATGAGAAAATATTCACGTGTTACCCTGTAATGCAATCACTTTTAAGCAATCTTCATGGACTAAGAAAAACCAAATTGCTCGTAAAGTGCACGTAAGAAAAATATGAATGTATTCTTCAACCATCTATTCATTTCAGCGATATTTTTCATATCTTTAGTAAAAGAAGAAACAGTTAAAATTTAACTGTAAATAATATTTTCTCATGTTATACTTTTTGAAAATCTAACCACTTCCATTGTTTAAAATAGGGGGAAATGTCATGATGTATATTAGCAACGTCTTTAGTGGTCTGAAGTATCAGTGCTGATGCAATGGTTCTATGCAATTGCAAAGCCAATTGCAAATAAATGAATACATCCTAATAAGAAATTATTTATTTTAAAAACGGATTCGGAAAAGTACTGAATGATATGTTCATCATCAGTGGCCTTTTAAATTACTACCGTTCCGCTGAATTAACAAACAAAAAATCAACTTGACACATATACTCTTCGGATACACCGTGTTGTGCACATAGTTAGTCTCATTCTGACAGTTAGCCATTTACGTGTAAAAACTCAAATTGTTAATAAGACCATCTACCACACAGCGTGTAATAGTAAATTGTGTGAAGATAAGGGAAGATATTTCGAATTATCAGAATTTTTCAGAATAATTACCCATGTTAATTTCCTTACTATACACCATCCGTTATTGTCATTTGCTTATACAAATATCTTTTAGTCTAAAGTTATTTAAATGTGCAAATTCTGTACATAAAGTTAAAGGTAGGGCCTTGATATGCCTTAGGCCTTCGTTTAGCACCAAAACCAATTGATTTGATTTGACGAAAAACTCCCATCTATAAAATTGTTGCCTCTGTTAGGCAAACATTTGTTTAAATATGGAAACTGTTTACAATGAAACGTGTAGCCTAATTATTATAAGGTGTGCAATTTGTTTGTTAGTATTTTATTTACTTTCACACAGTTTGAAAAATATAAAACTAAAATAAACTAAATCAGAGACATCTGAATAAAGTAAGTAAACAGAAGAAGCTCTTGACAGAGTCAATGTCTGCCTCACTTCTCCATTATTTACTGAGTGTTGTTCCTGTTTCACTTCAAATTCCACTTTACTTTCTTGAAAATTATTTATTGTATTTTCTGAAACGAAAGAGTTTATATACAAATTGAAAGGCTTTTCCGAGATTACATAATAATCATTATTTCAATTATATTAGAATACAGGTAATAATTAAAAAATCAAATGTCTTAGTGGTAGCTACGTTATGAAATACTATGTAGTTATTGGAAGAAACACTTTTTTCTACCACATTTATAATTTTATTTAGTAATGAAAAACCGTAGTTAATGTAAAATAGCCATATAAAATATTAAAAAAAAGCATTACATCTTATGTAATCACTCCTAATAAACCCAACAGCAAGTTTGATTTCAAATCGTCCCTGCGTCTTTGAACATCAAAGTGTTGAGTTATAAAACATGGAACCATCCACTATCGTCTACCTTACAAAGAACTTTTCACAGCAACATTTTGCGATCTGAGTAAACAGTTTTATATTAATTATTATACAATATTAATCCATAAGTTACCTTTGTCTTTTGTGAAGACAATTTAAATCATTCAATTTATTTCTGGAATATTATCAGCAAGGTATAGCCTAAATTAAACATTGAGTATCGCAGGGTTCTGTACATGGGTCATTATATTTACGTTGATGGTTAATCTACCATTAGTCTAAAGGAATCACACAATATTTTATGTGGACAAGACAACTTTGTTCAATATTGGGTCTTATATATAAACGCTCTGAACATGTGAACATACAACTCTGCCCACGGTATCAAGTTAGCTTAGAACAAATGGTTTCTTAATGAATAAAATTAAAATACGAAAAGATGTATTTTAGCTATGATCAATAAAGTAGACACATTAGTTAGTCAGAAAAGTTTACTAGTCAAAAAGCGACTTTGCAATCTACTTTCTGTTTCCAGTATTTCTGTGGAACGTATAAGCATTTTCCGATGTAAAAACATTCACTATTGTTGATCATTTAATTTACTTTGTTCCTGAGGCATTTTTGGTCATGTACTTGTATTTTCTTTGTTTCCCTGATCAAGGATATTTATACATAAGTTGAACAAAAATGTCTTCTTGAGTCGTAATGCGTTTATTTCAGAGCATTATAATGTACTCCAGGCCTAAGTTATTTCCGGTGCCGATAGTCTTTTGAGGATGTGATTTAAATTAATTAAAAATAGTGTGAAATTAAACACACACACACACACACACACACACACACACACACACACACACACACACACACACACACACACACACACACACACACACACATATATATATATCTCATTTGGACAAAAATATTTCAGCTCCTATGGGTACTTCATGTTTTAGGAAAATTCTCTTGTTTTTTTATTGAAATAATGAGAAAAGTATGTGTTAAATTTTGCTTCCTAGGACATAGAGAAAGTAAAATAAAATTCCCTCCAGGGTTGTGTGTTGAAAAGCAAAACTATAGTTCTATATGCTTTTGATTTATATGTAAGTTAATCTTTCTACGACATTTGGAAGTTAGAACAAAATTCGTTTTTAAGAAAGTTGTGGAAACCCATCTTAATCTCTGGAGGGTTTATCATTATGAAAAATATGTTATTTGTCTTTTGACAGCCTAATAAATGCGTGTGTCATATATAATCTAGCTATGATATCGAGAATTTGCAAATAAAAATATATATCTTTTTTCAAGTTGTAAGCCAATTTCAATCTCTATGGGTGTTAGATCTATAATAAAATGCTTTATTTTTTATACTTACGTCATGGAAAAAATATTCCGATTTTGAACATTCTCGGATATCGGAAAGTTTGACATTAGTAATAAGTGGTTGAGTGAGTGAGAGAGTGAAATTATGCCTTTTTTATAGAGGGATTACATTAGACCATTAGCAACAACGTTGCAATAAACCTTAAAAACTGTCAATGTATCTTCATTCAATCTCTTATACTATGAAAACATTCAAAGGAACATATCTATCAAAATGAACTTGTAATTTTCCGACACTCGTAGATCACATTTGGAATGTTTCATTATTTCTAAAAATGAAATTTTGCCAAAATATACGTAAGGAGACTACACAGAACTGTGGTTTCCCTTTATTTTATTGCTTCATATTTACAAATATACATGTTTCATCTTATATTATATATATTTTTTAAATGTATTATAAATATTTCATAATTTTTTTATAAATATATAATTATATAGCAATGTTGAAGCTGGTTTCCCAACAAAATGCCTTGTGTTACCACTAAAAATGTTATTTGCTTTAAAGTATTTTTTTGCATGTAACCTTCTTGCTGCATTTTAATGTATCAGGTTACCGGTTATATTACAGTAAACAAACCATTAAATATTATCTGTATTTATTATATAATAGATAAACTTAATCTTACTTGGTGGTTTAATTTAATTAATAGTTTCCTAATCGAAAACTTAGTATGCAAGGATAACTTTGTAACTTACTTAAGAGTAGTTTAGAACTTAGCAGTCAAGTACTACAAGTCCTTCACGGACTTGCCTAGATGATGAATACTTAGTTAATTGTTTGATAATAATCGCTTTGAAGTAGTGCCTAAAATTGTATAAACATGCATTTAAATTGTAACTAACCATAATTGATTTTTCACTTTCATTATTCTCTTACTGCTCTATTATTGAAGTTGATCACTCATTTTTTATATGTTGTGATACTTTATGATGTAAAAATTGAGCAATTCAACTGTAGCATATACATACTAATCTCAGGAGCACGTTTCCGCATGTAAATATTTCCTACGTATAAGCTTTTAGATGTTAAAATGTTGTTATATTAATATAATCACACTTCTGTTGCAGACACTTTACTTGACATTATTGCTTACTGGCTCGACATATGTTACATATCACGGGCAACTTAAGTCGCCAGCCTTTCAAAGTACGATATTGTTTTGTGCTTACAAACTACAAAACCCCAAAGCGAAATAGCTAAATTTATCAACAATGGAAAATAAAGGGATATACATCATTCTGTCCTTCTTGATGATGCTTTTTTGCTCCCTTGGCATCATCGAATAAATTACGTCAGCTCCTGCTCACTGAATAAATGATTATTTTTAATTCTTCAAAAACAAAGAGATTCCACTTTTCGTGTAGTTAATCGGACTAAGTCTGCTCTGGATTGAGCGATTTACAAGTGGGTTTATAAATCACAATCATCAGAAAATTAGACTTGCTGAGGCTAGATTTTATCATTCAAATCTGTCAAAGCGGCAATCTATCAAATCATTGTGGAACAGGGTTAGACATCGGAATTGGAAAATCTAGACATTGCTCTCCTTTACCCTTTGACATAAATAGTATAGATAATTACTTTGCAAACACTCCTGTTGATGTATCTGGAGCTCGTGACTATGCTTGCGAGCTTGTGGCTGCCCCTCATTGTGGCCCCGGTCGCCGGTTTTCTTTCACTTCCGTGAATGAGGCTGACGTACAGGCTGCAGTTTTGAGGATGACTAGCAACGCATTTGGGGTTCTTTGTGCTTTCTGTACACAAAATAATTGATATGTTTCATCAGTCTCTATATTTTTTTCGTTTCTTGATATATGTGGAAATATGCCGAAATCGCATCAAATTCCTAGACACCGTACCCTATCTGCAGTTTATATATTACCTTAAAAGCAATAATATTCTAAGCCAATTTCAATCTAGATTTCGCTCAAACCATAGCACACTGCCACTGCAGTATTAAAAGATACAGACGATGGTTTGATGTAAACGTAAAATTAGGTTTTACTAAAAGTATGTATATTTTATAAAGGTTAAACTGAAAAGCATATTTCAATCACGAAAGTGTGCAATTAAGGCTAACATAAAAATAATGGCTCTGTAGGTTTGAATTGTAATGAATTAAATAGTAATAGAGGAGTCGTATGACTTCCCAATTTATAATATAAAATTTTGTTGCAAAACACAGTAGACTGGTGTTTTAAACATCCTTATATAAATTTAATACTCTTAAAATACTAATTACTACACATAATTGATTCATCGGTCGTAATTATATAATATTTATCTGGAGCTCTAGTATACGAAGCAAGGCGAAATCTTGACGTGAACAGAGTACATTCTGTGAGGTGCAGCAGGAAGTAAGTTATTTCCCCGAGTTGCTCTCCATCACCGCTCTTGTGCCCTAGTAATCATATCGTGTCCTTATTTTGTTATCTGTGACGCACAGTTTATATGTATTTTCTCTAATGTGTGCCTTTCTTCAATAGCGCTATTAGAATGACTGAATAAATATAGTCAAAAATTAAACCACGGAATAGTCTCTGCTTAATTTGCTTCTGTAATTTGGTGTACCCTATATCACTAGCCATTTGTTACAATAAGTAAAAAGTAATATATGTGTATGCTCCTGTTCTAACATAAAAGTATACTTAAAACTAGTAAACTTTTGTAACTCGCAATTATCTGGACACTATAACAACTTTATAAAAATAATACGGGTTATTTAAAAAGAATGTGTAAAAAAATCAAGTTAATTTATATGCAGAGTCACAAAACTATGAAAACTGTATGACACTTAAGGAGTATCCCACTTGTGCAAGGTATCGGCCATGGGATCTCCGACCGTATAACACCGGCCATGATTGTTGAGAAATTAGAACATCGAAATGCCACTTTAGGTGTGTTTCTTGACCTATCTAAGGCATACAAGAATCTGCTTGACAGATTGGAAACAAACGGTATCCGAGGCGTGCCAAATCTGTGACAGATCATTCTACTCAAGTTGTCTAAATCTCAAATTATCTGTTAAACCCAATCCAATTGGGCTATGGTGTCCCACAGGGGTTAATTCATGGTCCAATACTGTTTCTGCTATATGTAAACGATCTTGAGTCATAACTACTGCACGGAAAGAGCGTACAGTAAGCTGCAGTACACAGTACAGTATGCGTACAGTGTACAGTACAGTATGCGTACAGTGTACAGTCCTCAACTTTGCTCTTCGGCCTGTAGACTCTCCCTATTATCTACCGTAATGTTGGCAGAGTCCATACTTAAATAAGTGGATGGATCAAAATTTCTTGATAATTGGATCATAATATCAGTTGACTTCACATTGACCCGTTTCCACCTAAATATCCTTAAGAAATAAATGTTTTAAGGAATCGAGACAAGTAGTGCTATTCTCAGGTACTGATGACGGGGCGTATTGCGGCATGATTTCCACCCACGTTACCTACAGAGTGTTTGGTAGCTTGCCTGTGCAAACAACCAGTTGAAGAGACTGTTCAGATTGCAAAAACACGCATATTTCAATTTTTGAGAGTCAAGGAGAGAGGCTTTCAAAACGTGGCAGCTTTTGAACCTGCGCTCTTGAGTTTCTATATTTTTGATACAACTTTGTTTTGTATGTCCGAATGTGTCAGGGTTGGTAGCCAAGACATATATTCGTATGAGACCGGAGGCAGGGAAAGTTCCGAACTACTAACCAACACAGAACAGTGCTTTATTATAATCTACTTTCGCAGGCGAAAGTTAATTTCATCAAATAACTGCCGTACTGGATAAAAATGCCTCAACGCAAAAGGCACTAAAAACTTGTCTAAAATGATATAACGTCCACGGGTTTTGGCATAAAACTAGGAGACCAGTCTGTCGGTATTAAAATTTCGGTGCTTGGATGTAGGAAAATTTGGCGAATATTAGTAAAGCTTATGAATGAAATATTGTACGAAAAAGAAAACCAAAAGTATCAAGCGGCTCAGATATTTGTGATAAACCAATGCGGAGTCACAATATGGTTTTAAGAAGTTCATCTAGCATGAACCAGTAATAATAAAAGTGCCCATTCCTGTCCCACTTCCTTTTTATTTCCGCCATTTTGTTTTTATCTGCCGTAACGATTGCCATTGGCTAGTGCCCTCTGGTCAGTCATAGGTTGTAGGTAGACGAATGCAGGCGTATTGTGACCTGTATTCTGTAGTCCAGTTTTAATGATTAGTGTTGTGTATAGTTTTTTATTAAGTGCATGTTTTTAGAGTTAGTGAAGTTGACAAACAACATGGTGGTTGTGATTCCTGACTTAGGCGAGCCAGAACGCTTTGGTATGATTTGTTTATTTAAACCTAGTTTGTAATTATGTATTAGGTTATTTATTACCTAAAGAAGAGATCAGATTGCAGATCTCGGAACGTAGTGTTACTGATTTAATTTTTCACTGAACGATGGCAAATGTCCGGAAAAATCCTGTTTCCTTCAGCAAAAATTTGTTACACTACATCATCGAATATTTATAGTTAAGCCTTACCACTTATTTTTGTCTAACCACAAAAATATTCAAAGCAATGTTGAAATGGAGTCTCTCGGTATGTAGGACAAGAAGTTTATCTTTGTTCTATGTAGGTCATCGTCATAAACCTATAAAGAAGTCTGACATTACTGGCTCTATAATGAATAACACTGCACATTAGGCAGTCTTGCTTTTAGTTTTCTTTCCTAACAAATATGGACTGCTGAAACTTCCAACTCTTTTTTACTTAATTTTGTATTGATATTTTGCCTTTTAAAACAATAAAGTTTAATAAAAAAATACTACAATGAAAGCTGCATTATTTTCGGAGGGAATAAAAATGTAATTTTCATTGTATATATATAGTTATATCTTTTATGTATTTTCTTGGGTACAAAAAATAATTTTGAAAAAGAACTGAACAAATTATTTAAACAATTTTTTTTTATAATGAATTCACTCCTATTTATGTAATTATGAAAAGGTAGAATTTTTACAATGATGTACACAAGATCGTCCAGCGTAAATATATCACAGCTGAGTTTCTAATCAGATCCAATCGTCTGTTTAATTCTTATAAACCATTAAAGTACAGAAATCCATAGCCACAATTATATTTTTTAAAGAGATTACATTAAACCGGGATCTTTGCGGGATAAGCGATCTTTGTTTATTATATATGTAGCCGATAAGATTTTACTCTTATAAAACACTCACAACATATGATATCATCCTTATGCTAACGCCATATGTTACATAAGTTTTTAAAGGGATGTAATTTTATTTAAGGTCCCTTATAGGATGCTTCCTATATCTGTTTAGTAATTTTATAGCAATATTTATATTTATGTTAAGAGAATTGTAAATTTAAAATATAAGTGAATTGTAAGAATTGTGATCCTTTCAGCAGTGCTGAATATCTTGTTGATTCGGGTTCGAGGAATGCCTAGAAGCTTCCTTTTGTCTCGAGGTATTGGCCATAAGATACATGTCTGGGTTGGATAGGTGCCGTCCAGTTCAGACATTGTGTTTGGTCAATTTTTTAATTCGCCAACGTTAGGTTGATTGGAAGGTGGGAGGTACTTCGAGAGCCTTCCAGTTGATTCAAGTGGGTTTTTGGAGGAGTCTTTGCAGTGTGCTCAGGGAGAGAAGTTCGTGGTAGAAGTGATTAGCCTACTCTTTCCGTGTAGATATTTCGGTAGGAAGGTTGAGTTTGAAGTTTAAATTCTTTTCAAAATTTAAAGTTTGAATATTCAAGGAATTGATCAATAACAGTTATTTTTGTTTGTGAAGTCTTCTGAAAATGTGTGAGGTACTATGAAAAGTTAGAATTTAACATTTTAATAGAAAATTGCTTAATGGTATTTTCCTGTTCAAGTTGGTTAATTCTGAGTCTAGTTTCCAGGCGTGCATTGTCAGTGTTGGCCAGAAGTCCTTTGGATCTTTAACCTTGGTTTGGTGTTTACTCGTGATCTGTATATCATTGTGTTCAAATTATTTCAAGAATTAGTAGCCTAAGAGATTTATTGTATATTACTCTATATTGTATATCCGCAAGATGCCGGATATCTACGTTGCTTAGTTATTAACCTCCTTCTTTGAATCATTCGTTAACACATCCCAGACGTTTGTTCACACTCCAGATGTTTATTATCTTTACTTCAAAATTGTGTAAGTGTTGATGTTCGTTGTAAATGTAACTATCACACACCTGAATTAATATCTACTAATCGTCTGTTTCGCCTAATAGGCCTCATTAAAGAAATATCACTCCCGTTCCACCATCCTCAACCAACAACTTGTTTGCTGTCAAGATTACGTCATCCATAGAGGAAACTACACATCTTTTTTTGCCACGGCCTTCTCAATATCTTCCTCCTACATTAGCAGCACTATAACAATTTATACTCAACATCCATCTTCTATTTCATTATTGAATTGCACATAAAAAGCTACCATGAATAACATCGATGTTTGTGTTCGGTGTATGATAAAGGTAACCGACGATACCAAAAGCATACAGTGCGATAGCTGCGACAGATGGTTCCATTTTGATTGCCTAAAAAGTATTCTGAGTCCCTCTGAATACAAACGCCTGGCAAATGATTCTGCCTTAAAATGGTTCAGCAACAGAGTGGATTGTCATAAAGATGTTTCTACTCTGGTTCCGGTCACAGGTGTCTTGGAAGACATCCTTAAGAAAATGGATTCGCTTGCCACAAAGGCTGATATTGAACCTATTTCCAACGACATTGCTACTTTAAAGGATAGCTTCGGCAGGCTGTCAAGAGCCTTTTCTGAGATCGAACCGCGTATAAACAAGATTGAAAATGAAGTTAAATACTTATTAGAAGAGTCTCAGAAAAGAAGCGATCCTCTACCTACTGACGACATTTACTCGGAAATAGTTGATCGTACTTCAAGACAGTCTAACGTTATCATCTTCAACGTTCCCGAATGTACTAGCCCACTTCTACCAGAAAAGAAGGCGTATGACTTGGATAAGATTAATAAAATTCTAGTTTCAGTTAAGCTTACTTCTCAGAATTTCACCTTCTTTCGCACCGGCAAACCCTCTACTAAGTCATCCCGTCCTATCAAACTCATTCTGCAGAGTCCAGCAGAAGCAAGATTCTTCTTCAGGAACTTCTCATCTGATCTCCTTGATGGAGTACAACTCTCCGACGTTTATATCTCTCACAACAGGACTCCTAGCGAACGTAAGACTCTGGACAACCTACGTAAAACTTTGGACTCTCGCATTAAGAACGGCGAATCTGATCTCACCATAAAATACGTCAATGGAACTCCAAAAATTGTAAATAAGCCAAAAAAATAAATTCTTCCAACGGGTTAGCACAACTGAATATTTATTATCAAAACATAAATGGAATTAGGACTAAACTAACTGAAATTCGTCAATCATTAACCACTTGCATACATGATATAATAGTCCTTACAGAAACAAACCTTCTACCTAGCATCGCAACCAGTGAACTCGGCCTATCCTGCTACCAAGTTTTTAGGAGCGACAGAGCACTCGACACTACTAATAAGAAGAGTGGTGGTGGAGTACTAATCGCCATATCTAACAACATCAAATGTGCTGAAGTCCCTGTTTGCACACCCCCATCAGAGGCTATTTTTTGTCTCTATCTGTCTCTCCCACGGCAAGAAAATGCTCCTTGGTGGCGTCTATATTCCTCCGAATAAACCTACAGCATGTTATACTGATTTTTCCGACTCTCTCGAAGATATTGTCAACATTAATGGGTTTCAGGACATCTTGCTTCTAGGAGACTTCAATCTGCCGAATGCTGACTGGACCTCGATGTGCGCATCACGTGACGGCTCTTTTCAAGTTCTTCAAAATATGGCAACCTTGTTTGGCCTTACTCAAGTCAATAAGATTCCCAATTTCAGAGGTGTAATCCTTGACTTATGTTTCTCCTCTTCTCAAAACATAACAGTCTCTCATGACCCGGATCCGCTGCTTCCAGAGGATATTCACCATCCAGCACTGTCTATGACTATATCTAGACCATTTAATGTCCAAAAAAATGTAACTTATCAGGCCAACGTCAAGCTTTGTGACTATGCTAGCGTACTCCAGGACCTACAGGCTCTTGACCTTGCTGACTCGGTTGCTCGGGGAGACGTCAATGAAGCATTCAACGTATTCGTCAACACAATCAAGAAGAGTGTACTTCAATTCTCTCCGAGGACGAAGATGGGATTGTCAGCCTTCCCTAAATGGTTTTCTAAGGAGTTGATCCGCCTTACAATCTTAAAAAAATCTCTCCACAGACGCTACAAATCGACCCTTTCCCAGCTTAGTTATAACCAATTCGCTGCAATAAGAGCACAGTGCAAGTCATTGTCCAACACTTGTTTCAATCAGTATATGAATACAGTTCAAACTTCAATAACTGATAACCCAAAATACTTCTGGAGCTATATGAAATCGTTAAATAATAACAATGCAACCCCCACTACCATGCATTTTGACGACATCTCATCAAGCTCTGAAAGAGATGTAGCGAACATGTTTGCTGACTTTTTTGCCTCAGTCTTCAATCCGGCCAATGACCCATTTCAATCCAATCGAATCTCCAGCTCATCTATTCACCAATTTTCTACTTGCCGCATAAGTCCATCAGAAGTTTTGAAGACACTCAAGAATCTTGACACTAAAAAAGGTCCGGGCCCCGACTCAATCCCACCGACAGTAATTAAGCACTGTGCTGACGTCATCGCCCGTCCCTTAACCACACTATTCAACAGATCACTATCAGAAGGAGTATTCCCGGATATCTTCAAAATTGGCCATGTAGTTCCCATCCACAAGAAAGGCTCAGTAAATGATATAAAGAATTACAGGCCCATTACCATTTTACCAATACTAGCCAAAATCTTCGAGAAGATTGTTCTGAGCAGAATCATATTCTTGATCAGCAGCAAATTGACCATTAGTCAGCATGGCTTTATCTCAAATAGGTCTACCTCCACCAATCTCGTTCTCTTTCAAAGCCATATCATCGAAGCATTTGAACGAAGGAAGCAGATTGACACCATAGAAATGGATTTCTCTAAAGCCTTCGATAGAGTGTGCCATGAAAATTTGTTAAATAAATTGGGGGCATCGGGATTTTCAGGACCCTTCCTCCAGTGGCTTAAAAGCTACCTACATAACCGGAAGCTGGTAGTGAAATATAACAACGTCCATTCCAAGGAGTTCAAAGTAACAAGCGGTGTCCCACAAGGTTCCCATCTCGGGCCCATCCTATTCAATTTATATATAAATGATGTGGTTTCTTCCCTGACTTGCAAACATTTGTTGTTTGCGGACGACCTGAAGCTGTACTCCGTTATATCTTCCGCCTTGGACGTGGCGCAACTTCAAGATGACATTAACAAGGTCGATCGCTGGTGTAGTCTTAACAAAATGTCGCTGAATCTGAGCAAATGTGTTTGCATCTCATTTTATCGCATTTCAAAACCTATATTGCATGATTACTCTGTCAGAGGTGTGCCACTATCCAGAAAATCGGAGGTGAGGGATCTTGGAGTGTTCTTTACTTCTTCCCTAAGCTGGGAGCTCCATGTCCAACATATATGCAATAGCGCTCTTCAAGTCCTTGGCTTCCTCTTCCGAGCTTCTAAGTCATTTACTGATCTAAACGTTCTCAAACTCTTGTACTGTTGCCTGGTGAGACCGCACTTAGAATACAACAGTGTTGTTTGGTCTCCTCACCAGCAATATCTAAAAGACAACATAGAGAAGATCCAAAGGCGTTTTCTGAGGTTGGTTGGTGTTAGACTAGGATTCCGATATCTGGATGTTCCTGTGCAAGAAGTCTCACGGCTCCTAAACCTACCTTCCATGGAATCAAGGCGTGTCAGTCAGGACTTACTTTTCTTATACAAGCTGGTCAGAGGAGAGTTGGACTGCCCTGATTTGCTGGAAAGAATAAACTTCAGGGTACCTTCTGGCACGAGGTCAAGGGCACTTTTTGCGAACACCTCAACTAATACCTTATATGCAGCCAATAGCTCACTGTTTCGAGTCCAGCGCCTGGGCAACACACTTCCTGATCACCTAGACTTCTTCCATACCCCGCCCTCGTCATTCAGATCAGCTGTTCGAAGCCTCCAATCGTGACACGTGACCACCTTTGGCTTGTGCAGTGAGGTGCTCTTGAGTGGTGCCTTTAGAGGGCCACTACAACCAGTGCAAGTGGTTTTGTTATGCATGGCCTGATCAAGGTTGCTTCCGTATTAATTAACTTGTTACATTTCATGCCTAGTATTGTTAGTAGGCTATTGTTACTGATTATTCTTTGTTGTTATCGCTATTGTCATGGTTTATCTCTTGTTTGTGTCATTGTTATCGCTTTAACCACACATTATTCATTTTTGCATATATTTATTAGCTTGTTGTTATTGCAGTTTTATTGCTATATTTATTAATTGTTATTGCTTTCTGTTACACCGTTATTTGTTATTACTTCTAGCTTATTGTTACGTTTAACTAGTCGTCATTTATTAGTCGTTAAGTCAGCATCTTGTCTTAATCTTTGCCATTGTACTCTTCACGTTGTTGTCTCCATTATTTAGAAAAGATTTTGTTTTGTTTTTGCAATTGTACAATTTAATATTTCTTGTATATCTCTTGTACACCGTCTCAACATTGTGCTACTTTGCTTACTATATATGTATAATGTCCTGATTTAACTATACTGATTGTAAATTGGCTAAGCCGTTGGAAGACAAAATAAATAAATAAATAAAAACAATCCTTTTCTCGAGTCTGTCGTTTAAGAAATTTAGCGTCACGTTTATT
Source organism: Homalodisca vitripennis (assembly GCF_021130785.1). NCBI lineage: Eukaryota > Metazoa > Arthropoda > Insecta > Hemiptera > Cicadellidae > Homalodisca > Homalodisca vitripennis. Next base: position 86,155 of record NW_025777478.1, on the reverse strand, counting down.
GTACCTAAAATATATCTCAACCTATAATAATATCAAAACCTAATTTAGCTTGCTATAGGGATGTAACGTGTCTATAGGAAGGTTAATTTCCATAAACCAATTACAACTATTTTGTTTAAGTATAAGAGCGATCAAGTGACTTGTAAACCAACAACCCTTTATTTTAACATTGCACAAATCTCAATGGAATCCAATAATTAAACTCAGTATAAATAAATAGAAATTTTAATGATAATGAACACCAATAATTGACCAAGCTATCTTTTTTACTTTTAATTTATTGTCACTATTTCTTATTTATAAACCTTCAGATGTTGACATGTCCAGACTTATAATTAACAATCAATCGAATCATTCAATAATTGTGTCCTTCAAGTTCTCAGTGCTAATATTTTCAACATAAACTCAAAATAAAAATCTTCATTAAATTTCAAAATAAAATAATCTTCTTCAAATACAAAATGAAACAACTTATAAAATAAGACTTCTTCTCAAAAGTAAAAATCAAACAAATTAAGGTAATATTAATAATTAAGTAGGAACAAAGACAATGCCCAACCATTTAAACTCAAAGTTTTATCAATTACTAAATCCTTATTTGCTGTAAATTTCCAATTTTCAAGATTATCGAATTACCCAGAATAATCTGCTTGCCTTTGAATATTAAATTTAGGAGCTTGTAATATATATGTAGAATCTCAGAAAATAAAATAAAATTTCTTTATCAGTAGGCTATTCCTGAATTAATCAACTTGAACAGGAAAATACCATTAAGCAATTTTCTATTAAAATGTTAAATTCTAACTTTTCACAGTACCTCACACATTTCCAGAAGACTTCACAAACAAAAATAACTGTTATTGATCAATTCCTTGAAAATTCAAACTTTAAATTTTGAAAAGAATTTAACTTCAAACTCAACCTTCCTACCGAAATATCTACACGGAAAGAGTAGGCTAATCACTTCTACCACGAACTTCTCTCCCTGAGCACACTGCAAAGACTCCTCCAAAAACCCACTTGAATCAACCGGAAGGCTCTCGAAGTACCTCCCACCATCCAATCAACCTAACGTTGGCGAATTAAAATTGACCAAACACAATGTCTGAACTGGACGGCACCTATCCAACCCAGACCTGTATCTTATGGCCAATACCTCGAGACAAAAGGAAGCTTCTAGGCATTCCTCGAACCCGAATCAACAAGATATTCAGCACTGCTGAAAGGATCACAATTCTTACAATTCACTTATATTTTAAATTTACAATTCTCTTAACATAAATATAAATATTGCTATAAATTACTAAACAGATATAGGAAGCATCCTATAAGGGACCTTAAATAAAATTACATCCCTTTAAAAACTTATGTAACATATGGCGTTAGCATAAGGATGATATCATATGTTGTGAGTGTTTTATAAGAGTAAAATCTTATCGTTACATTTGGTGTAACGAAATATGTAAATATTACTGTAAAAGAGTCTGTTGTAATAACAGTATTAAAGAGTTTCCAATTGGGAGGAACTAATATTCTTAAGAACTAATATGTAATAAGGTAATTAATTAATATATATCCAATGATAATTTGTACGTTTGCTTAAGCTGGCCCATAGCAAACTTTTATAGGTGATCTGAAGAGTTTTTGAATACAAATTATTGCTTTAAAGACTATTTTAAGTCAGACAAACACTGTTTTATACTTGAGTAAAATAATTGGTTTAAATATATTTGTAACATATCTTTATCCAGTGACCAATGGCGTAGTGTAGCGGGTACAACGGTTATCGCCAGATAACCGGATCAATCAACGTCGAGCGTGGCTGCTGCTTGGATAGGTGACCGCTGAGCGATCCTGTCCTTGCAAGCAGCCCACCACCATTGGTGGTGTTTCTGAAGTCACCTTTAAGCCGTTGGTACCCAGGTTAAGTGTTAGTGAGGGCTTCTTAGCCCTAATTTCGCCTGGTAAAATAAGACATCTTTAATTTACTTTATCCCCTAACAGTAAGTTATCATACTGTACACATTAAATAATAAATAAAAATAAATTTAAAACAAATTGTAAGAAAAGACAAAGATTTTATGAGAAGAAAAAAGTTCTAATAAATTTAATATGGCTAGTTTTCAGACGTGCTAAGATCTCTCTTGTAATTTTGAAGAATAATTTGTTACTTAGCAGTCTATGAACTTAATATTTACTAGACTTAAGAAAAATAACGGCGGATGTAATGGTGTAACTATTCAATAAAATAATAAAAAACGGTTAAATATTTTTTATTTAAAGGTGCTTCTTAAGAACACAGTGGATATACAATTTGTCAGAGAACAGGAAGAAACATTGTTGCGAGAAGGTGGTTTCACCAACATTTATCTCCTGACTGTTGGTGAATTCGTCAGAAGGCAAATTTTAAACTAATCGTTATTAGTTAAACAAAACGTCAGTATATGCGAGTACTGACGTATTTATGACTGATTACTGTTATTCGATCACGCCTTGTTAAGATCTTGCAGTAATATCGACCATTTCATTATTTTTTACTTAATTACACAGTAACAACAACATATAAAAGTATATGTCAAGTACCTACAGCCAAAATTAACCATGTTTTCAAGATGTATTACCATGTAAAATGTGTGTAATAAATTCTTAGTGTTATCTATCTCTCAATTCCTTGAATTTTCCAATATATTTACAAAGAAATAAAAACTGTTGGTGCAACGTGGTAGTTTTAAACTTAATTTTTAAGAAAATGTCTTTATCAATGATCAATGGTAGTCTTCAACATGCCTGTTTTATATGTGAAGGGGGCAATATGCGTGCAACTAGGCACTCAACCGTATAGTGCAACAGGGGTCAGTGCAAAGGGGAGGGTCTTCAAACGTGCACATCTCGAAGTTGTCTTTGCAGTAACAAGCGGGATTACGGAGCAAGAAAATTCACCTATTTTCATATTTTATTTTAACATAGTCTGTAAAAATGTATTATATTTTTCAAACTTTAAACGCACCGAGAAGTACGTTATACGACTAGTGTGTTATTTTTTATTGTTATTGTACGTACATCACAATTCAATTATATTTTGCTATAATTAAAAAAGTAACTGTTTTATATTTTGGGCCTTGATGTTAGTACTTTGAAAACTATTTTCTTTTATATTTACTCTAAATATTATCTAGAATTATAGAAAATATTTAACACACTTCTTTCTGTTTACTATTGAACTTAAATACGTTTGAACAAAAATATCTATATTATAAAGGCTTAATAATAAATTAATTTTACAAAAAAAATGCAAAATAAATTGAGTAAAATCTTCATCTTATTGAAGATTAGATTTATTATATTTGACCGTGCAACCGTGCAGTTTCTTATACTAACTAAACTAAAAGTATGTATCTCGATTCGTATTAGTAATTAATTTATTTTTTCTCTTGCATATTATGTAAGGAGACCATAATACATTTATTTTATAGCTATAAACAAACCATTATCTCTAGATTAATTAGTTCTTAGTGTATATTCATTATATGTAGTGTTAAGAGCTAGTTACATATAGTGAGAGATCCAAGTTTGAGTCCCGGAGGAGAATGTACATTTTGTGATTCAGTATTTAATGAAATTAAATTATGTTAATGCAACTTATATATATTTAACGAATGTATATAATTATATATATATATATATATATATATATATATATATATATATATATATATATATTATATCGCCTATGATGATTTTTACTTGTATCCCGATCAAGAAAATATATGTTACAAATCAGATAAGCCCATATTTTCAAAAGACGACTAAGATGGGTCTTATAATAGCCTTTAAATTTGTAGTAAACGCTAGATAGTAACTTTCCTTGTATATATAATAATTAATATTTGATAAAACTTTACAGTTAAAAGTACATTAACAATAGCTCTTTCAATTATATATATAACAACTTTATAGATCAAGATGGGAGTTTTCGCTACTATAGACCAGTTGGGTGTAGTACCAAATGATTTTCAAAATAAGAATAGAGCTATATTCGTAACCAGGACCGTAAGAATGTCCATGTAAAATTTCAGTATACTCGGCTGAATAGTAAACGTATGATATAAAAACAAACAAACAAAGGCACTTTCGAATTTATAGTACTAGGAGGTAATTAAAAACTGAAAATGTATTCCAATGCCGGGGTTTACAAGTAATGTTATTCAGGCTCAAGTACAAAAGGAAACAAAGGTAGCAGGACAAAGGGTTTCAGCACACTTGGTTCTTTACAACAGATATGATATTTTCCCCAGCACACAGCTACTCAGTTCACTGGAACTGTTTGAAAACCACAGATCAGCTGTTCTTTTGTCCCAGTAAGAACAAGACTATGCTTGTCAAACTGAAGTGACTAGGATATTGAGCAGGATATTTACCCTAACTTTGATATGAATTCTTAAATATAGATAAAAAATTCTAATCCATGTAACTTTTACATTATTTTTTATATTTTAACTTTGTGTCATCACGATACAATACTGATGTTATGTTATCGTTTTACTTATGTTGTAAGAATTATTAAAATATTATTTCATTACTCATAGCCTTATAGGCCGAACCTAAACATAACATTTTTATTTTTATTTATGTGATTAAGATTATTCTGTAAGATAAATCTGATATATCTTTAATCGTTGTTTCTTAAACAGTACGGATTAAAACTCGAACTTTGAGTTCTTAACACATGGTGTGACTCACTTGATATGAACTAAATTGTAAATTTTAAATTAAGCTTGATTTTTATCGTACACTGCTAGTTTTATCTTATTAAAATTTTGTTGAAGTGTTGAAGTTTTAATTTTTTTAATTTGGTAATGGAGAATGAAAAATCGACCTTGCCTGTAGAAAACGTGATTAGTTATATATTTCTTTTAATAATTTTAATTATGCTTCACAACTATGCTATGAACTTCTTCGGTCATCTGCAGAAAAAAGCGTAATTATTATTATGTGTAATTAATATTATAATTACTTACTTTTATGTGTTCAACTTACGGTTGAAAATTTTGTGTAGGTTTACGATTACCGCACTGGAAGAACATTCCTTTTTTAAAAGACCTTCACATAAACTGTTTCGCGTGAAAATTGATCATGGAAAAAGTCAGTCAGTGTTTACATGTCCAGCACGTTTATCAGATACTGCTGCACCTGTAATACAATTTTACCCCAGAACTTATAAATATCTTTTAAAGGGTATGCTAAAAAAAAAGATATCATTGATCTCTAGCTGATCCTGTTTGACAGTGTCACTGTTCTATAAGTCATTATTAATAAAGCAAGCCGCAACCCCAATTTGAACTACAAAAGTATGAATAGTAATAACAAATAAAAGGGATGAGTTGTTTATTTGAAGTATATAGAAACAGTGACCAAAATCTAGAAATCCCAAAATGTACAATAGTTATTTCTCAATAGTTAACTTTTTACTGCCGGTAACATATTTATCATGTACGTAAATAGGCGCGTTCACAATTCATCTAAAATTCCTAAGGTTTTAGCGAAAACGAATTACTTTAGAAATACGTTACTTTATTTATTGAGACCTCGGAATTTGTGTGACTTCTCTAAAAGGATAAGATGATTGTGCATGATGCAGATCGTGGTATTCCATATCAATTTTGTGTACCAAAGCGTAGTATATATATTGTACCGCTGTCTTCTCTTAGTTATACCAATAAAATAGCCAATACAATAAAAAAATTAATTCTTCACTTTGGAGTGTAAAATAATACAACTACAAATTATTTGCAAGGAAACAGGATTATTCTGGACATTTGCCATAGTTCAGTGATACAAAACATCAGTAACACTAAGTTTCGAGATCTGCAATCTGATCTCATCTTCAGGTAAATAACTAACCTAACACATAATTACAAACTATATTAAAATAAAGAAATCATAACCAAGCGTTGTGAAACACGTAATCAGGAATCAAACCCACACACAATTTTGTTTGTCAACTTCATTAACTCTAAAACATGCACTTAATAAAAAAGTAAAAAAAAAAAATATTAAAACTGAACAACAGAATACAGGTCACAATAGGTCTGCATTCGCCGACCAATCAGCAACGACTAGTCTAGTAACGTTTCATTACTGAACGATGGCAAATGTCCGGAAAAATACTGTTTTTTCACAATCCTTCCATCGTAAAAAACAAACTTCAAACAAAGTACAATTAGTTGTTATTTGTTTCATAGTCCAAGGTGAGAAATTAATTTTGTACTCTTATATCCAAACGTTCGCACTATTTTTTCTGGATTTTAACAGATGAGATCATAGGTTATCTTTATGGAGTGGTAGTAGAAGCGTTTTTGTGTGTTTTTTTATTGCAGTGTAGGAGTACGCCAGATCACAAGTCGCGTAAAGACTTTAGTGAGGTTGCAGTTAAAATGTCATGCCTATAGCTCATTTTGTTTTAAACTCATTATATAATTGATACTATTTCACAAGTTAAACTTTTTATGATTCAGCTTGCTTACATATTTATTTGTTCCGCAATTGTTTTCTTGCAGACATAATTACCTAAAATAGCATTATAAACATATTTTAACGCTCAGACATATCCCACGGAGTGATATACACTATCACGGGAGCTTTGTTAAATATTCAAAGTCTACAGATCACTTAGTTTTCGAGGTTTCGTATAGGCATAAATTAAATTTTCCAGCCCCTCAAGTAAAAGCTTCGCTAACGCTCAGCTAATAAAATTTTATAAGTTAATTGACCAATAATATTGTGATTAAACCGTGCAATAGGATTAATTTAAAGTAATTTTTAAACCTGATGACTGTAACATGAGTACTTAATAATCTATTTTTCAATGGTCCTGAACTGAATTGTGGGTAACCAAGAAACTACTGACGTTTAGTAAACTACTAATTCTGTTACTAACTTTTAATTAGCGTTATCTACAGTTGCAGCAAAAGTGATCAATAAAAATATTACAATTCCAGAATGTGAATTACATTGGCATTTCGATTCTTTTTCCCAAGCCCTTGAGTTTTAGGCTTCGATGACGCTCAGCCAGTAACATATGGGCTATTAGAGTGAATGCATTATGGATAAAAAGTGATAATCATAATCTAAATTTCTGGCGAGACTGATTTTCACTTGCAAAATTCTTTTACAGATAAGTTAGAACAAGTTCTGAAAATTAGCTTGGAAAAGTTGTCAGATCGTACCGACCTGAACAATAAGATTGAATTAATTAAGGGAGGGAGTTCAGTTAGATTCAAATTGAGTTGAACAACTCTTGAGTATTTCTCTAGGGAGTACCAGATTGCTCAACACCGTTGTTATTTGCTACATTCAGCTGTGAGATAAGCTTATCCTCTTTTAAAAATAATAATTTTATTTTCTCAACTCATCAATAGTAACCGGCGCGCGGCGTTCCCTCAAACTTTCAATGGTCGTTTATTTATACTTGAAGTAAAACTGAATTTCACAAAAAATGTTTTTTCCTTAAACTTCCAATTGTTAGTGTATTTATATCTTGTTGTATAGATGTATTTTTATTCAAATAAGCATGGCAATACAATGTAATTCAAACCACGTGACTTGGTTCGTAGGATAAAGTGGTTTGATATTTACAATAAAATAATTTGACTATATAACTGGTTGAAAATATGAGTGCGTGAACATGTTTATTACCTTAAATAAATCAATGATGGGGAAATAATTTTAATTAATAAAGTCATATAATAAAGTAAGCGATAGTGGGATGATTTAAAATATACCGTTTGGTACGGTTAATTGCTTCAGCGCTCATGACACATTGCTGATATGTATGGTGATAATTTTATTTTAAAATATTTTGTTTATTCCTACATAAAAAGATAATACAGTTACATAGTATACCATCAATTATATGATAAAAGCCTATCCAAGCTAAATCATTAATACATTGTGGCTACAGATTGTTATGAAGTTTTGTAATAAAATAAATATAGTTTTTTATATTCAAATAATACAAATAACAAAGTTATGGATGAAAATAATATTTTTTAAACATTTTAAAAGAAAAATAAATGTAAATTTTCTTCGTTTTAAATTATTTGACACCAATCTAATTAAATATTTTCTTTCAGTCAAAAAATTGTAATGTTTCATTAGACAATATTAATTTTAAATTGAAAATAAGATTTACAGTGTTAATAAAGTTTTAATCAAATGAAGATATGATCGTCTCAAATTTACATGTTAAGAATATAAACTCTTCTAGTTCCAGAAATAAATGGAACCGAACAAAATGGACAAGCTTCTCATAAAAACATTCTTAAATAGACTTGGACATTACTATCAGGTTCTGTTCAAACAAGACAAGCCTCTGCTTCCAGTTACTATAGAAATTTATTAATTTAATTTCATATATATTTCATGTATATCTCTTACATTTCAACTTTGATATTTTAAAAATTGATTAAGAAATGTTAAAGATATTTAATCATGAGTACAAGATGGCGACTGAGCAGTGCAGAAGTGTCTTGTAGCGCTCTCTCAACCACACTAAGTTTTTCTTTATTTTTATTCAAGTTATGTACATTGGATTTGTTGCTTACATTTAATAGAGGCTATTAGTGTATTGTAAGATTTGAGTGTGATATTTTTAGTGAAGTTGTGATTAGGAACAAATGGGATTTATATCAACCTAATCTTAATATGGCGACCTGTGGATATCATGGTAGAGCAGTTAATAAACTTGAAAAGACAGAACAGTACACTAGAAGGAGCTGTATTGAAATACAGGGTGCCCCTGTCAAGAACTCTGTGTTAGAAACTGTGCAGGAAGTTGGAAGTGTTCTTGGTACGCCTATAAGGGAAAAGATGATAGATGCCTGCCACTTCTTGGTGAAAAGAACAAACTCGGTTGGCCCTTCAGAAATCATTGTTAAATTTGTCCGAAGAATCGACGTTGAGAATATCCTAGCAAAGCGCAGGGCCAAGAGGGGCTTCTCCACTAGACACCTCAACATGAGCATGGATAACCCCATATATCTAAATGAGTCGCTGAAACCTAAACGGAGATAACTGCAGAAGGAGCCTTGAGGGCTCAAAACGACCAATAATTACAAGTGGCTCTGGGTGCGAGGAGGAAGATCTATTTGAAGAAGGAAGACGATGGAATTGTCATCAATGTCAAATGCCAGTCTGACCTTAGCATGTAACTTAGTATTAGTTCAAATTGTCCTTAATGTACGGTGTCTGGTTTATGCCAATCGTCACCCGTATTTGTTGTCTTTGGGTATTTGGCTTATGTGTGAAATATTTTAGTTTTTAATATATTGAGTAAAAATATTGAGTTTACTGTCTTGTATTTCAACGCATGAATCAAACCCAGACATTTTCACCAGCTTTCAAACATTTGTGGGAAGCCAGTGTAGTTTAATACACCAAAATAATTCTTTTTTTCACAGGCAATTTATAAGGAATATCTTATGTACATGAGAAGAAAGAAGAATCGGCATAGTAAATCAAAAAGTATCCGATGTTTAACATAGTTCTTATTAAGGTAAAGTCAAGATGATCGTCAATGCAATTGGCTCGTAAGGTAAAATATGTCACGCTAATAATAGCTGTTACTGTTAAATATTCAAAAAAAGTTAAATAGTCATCATTGCCTTTGCTAGTTGCTACTGCGTTATTTGGTATGATTGCTGAGCATTTTTATAAATTATTGCATAATGTCTTCCTTGTGTTGTCTGTTATCATTACTAGTTTTGTTATGTTATTATTGTTATGTTATATGGTGTATTATTGAATTGAATTTTGTATTTTATTACTAGGATTGTTGTTACCACAGTTATTAGTCATTGTATGCCATATAGATTTTATCCTTAGTTAAGTAAAATCATGTATAAATGGTGGAACCGTTGGAAATAAATAAATAAATAATTGTAAAGTTTTACATGTGTGTTGAAAATTCCTAGTTTTTGCAGTTTTGTGGAAGTTCCTGCAGAAGTTTAATGGAAGGTGCAATACCTTATATGGCCAGAGTTGATCAATAAGTTATAATTTATGGGGTTTTTTTAATTGCTTGAGGCAACTTTCAGCACTTTTCCTGTGTATTTGTCATACACACTTAGTTGTTTGCTTGATAGACTGGATTTATTGAAAGGAATGTATCACTATATCGTATATTTTAAATACGTAGTAGTAATAATAAGTTATCTGATAAATGCTTTGCCAAATCCTACACTTAAAGAACTAAAAAGAATTATTCAGATTTTACAAACTCGTATGTGTCTATATTTAATGCGACGCTAATAGAAATATTGCTTGAAGCGTTAAAAAATGATTTCTAATTTTGAATTAAATATAAAAAACAAAAACATTAATTAAGAAGAAGATAATTCCAAAAAATGTGGGAGATTTAAACACTCGAATTCCCACAGAAAGTCATTGACAGCTCGGTAATGCATAATTCACCTGGAATGAAACAGCTTTATACGAAACATAGACAGAGAAAAATCATCAGTAATTAAAGTAATACATTGACTGCCAATAAACTCCGCTGCTCTAATTAACTAGAAAACGGGTTTAAATGGGCGCGACAGACCCTCTGAATAAATGACACTGATTGTGTGATAGAAGTGGAGCAATGTTTGTAATTTACGTTCGATTAAACATTAAATAGCTAGTTTGCGATGCGGTTCGTTAAAATTGACTTGCCTGGAGCCATCACCCCAAAGTCCGCAGGCACATGTTTATATACGTACGGCTCTTTATTTATTTCCCAACCATATAATTGGATCGTCATATTATTCAATAAATGAAAAACTGAAATGAAATGAAAATGGAATATGCCTTTATTTAAGAAGCGGGGTTAGGGCTATTTAGCCCTCTCTACCACTCAACCTCAATTCATATTCAATAGCTTATTCAGTAATGAGAGATCATACCTGAACCTAAGTCATCATAAAAAAACAAGTAAATGTTTTATTATAATTAGGGGTAATGCGTAACAAAAGAAACAAAGTTCATGAAAGTTTTATTGTCTTGTGAATGATTTTTTCAGGATTGAGCTTTTTACAGACAATACTTACATAATTTAAATATTAGTAATACAATTTTTCTCAGATTATTAACTGTAAGAAAATATAATTATGATATAATAGGATTGTTCTATATACTTCCTGAAGTACCTCTGACAGAAAATATTTCATATTTCTCTTAGTAACAATTGGCTCAGAAAGACGGAGAGCCTTAAACTTGGGAGTATTACATAAGCGTCTAAAGAGGCTCTCAACTGTGTAGTGTGATGTGAATAATTTAAAGCACTACAGAGGTAATGGTTTAGGTCTTTAAGGCACATAATAATGAAAACGTTGAAAACTAATATAACCTACATATTTTACTAAAATTCTGTAAAGTTATAACCAGTAGTAGAACCACTTTGGGCAATTTTCCAATTATATTTGAATTAAATTATAAATCCTTAATTATATTATGCACAATTGAAACAGCATTAACAAGTTCAAGGATGGATGACGTTAACATCGGGCAGACTGCTGTTTGTTTCAATCCCTACAAATATATAACTTACAATTTCTTTTTCCATCCTGGCGTTGACCATGCTGAAGGACTTCCCAATACTTTGAGTGACATGAGTGAAGTGGACGAACAGAGCAGTTTGGGAGCAGTGTATCAAAATCATGGGAATAAATAATAATATAAATGAACTTCTCGTCCGACCGTTATCCTATCATTTATCACTGAGCCAATTCTATCATAGATGATGGCTGATATTGCTTTGACGGTACAGATTCCCAAAACTTTACTGCGGCTTTGATCTCTGATGTCTTTTACTGAAGATTACAATAGACGCGCTCCAGAGTTGCACAAACTCCGACAAGTCAAGGGTACTTCCAGGCGGAGCTGAGAAACACGACAGCCACCACCACTTGTAGGGAGACCACGTCCAGGATTAACACAATATCAGTGGTTCTACTTAATGTCCGCAATGACTGAGGAACATTGAGTTTGCCTAGGAAATACATGCACAGGACGATGCTGGAGAGTACCTCTTGCAACACGGCTGAGCTCCACACGAATGCTGCATAAGAAAATGTGAGTGCTTTGATTCTTGTGGTGTATGAAGTATATTTCACAGACAGACCTCCGAATACTCTGCAAAATTTAAGCATCTTATCAGAAAAGTTTTAATTTTTCTGTGAAATATCACCTTATTAATTTATATTTGAAATAGATATATTTTCCTTATAAATTATGCCTTATCGTAGTTGTTCAGTATATTTTACGAAGCTTATAACTCGTGTGATTTTTAACCACTCGTCATTGCTAGCAATTGCTGTTGAGTATTAGTTTAAGGCATATGTAACAAGATACAAATAAAACTGCTCACTGTCTTTGAAACATAATCACTGATTTCCTGATGGACACTCCATGAAAGCCTGACTAGTATTTTACTTCGTTGTCAATTCGGGTAGATAATTTCCATCTGCAATTTTTTTTATTGTTTATCGTTAGTCTATATTGAAAACTAGTTCAAGTGATATGTGTCGAAAAGCGGAGAAAAGAAAATACCCCTTAATGAGTATATACAGTTAATTGCTATATTAACAAAAAATAATTTTATTAAATTGACTGCTTTGCTAACATCAGTATAATTCTCTGACATATTTTTGGGGTGGCATGGGGAAAATTAAATTTCGATACTCTGGTAACACGCCGGTAAGGCCACCACGTTATCTAATCAGCTAACACATTTTTTTCAGAAACGGCAGCCATTAGAGGAACATATAAGACACAGCTTTGTATTAAGCTATTAAATTAAACACTTTTTATTGAAGCAATAACATTACCAAACCAACAAACTTCTTAATATTTATCCAATTTACTCCATTTCTATTATTCCTAACACAACTAGTTATACTGCTATAAACTTATTTTAAATTTCTTAGGAAAAGATTCTTTATTAATACCATGACTAATCAAATTCTGTGCTTCAACAGTGAAAGTCAGTTCGAAGCTATTACAGTAAAGGAACAAACTATTAGACCATCTGCACTTTCTGCAAATAGATTAAATTACTAAGGAGAAAATGAATCTTCGAAGATGAAGAGATCGGGTAGTCGATGAGCTCAGTGTTTCCAATTACCGGCTGAGCAACGCTTGGCTTTATATTGTAGATATAAGTACCCCGTTGTTATAGTAGAATTGAAGAACATCAGTGTTTACTGTTGTTCAAGTAAACTGTCGAATTGATACAATTTTAAACAAAAACAATGTATCACCAATGCTTCTTTGACGTACATGAATGTGTTTATTATTTGACAAAATATTATAATATATTATAAAATATTGACAAATATATCACATTGAAACTTATGTCTAAATGCTTAGGAGCCAAGTGAGGTAACTCTCAGAAAGCTATGATGCCAATGTTATGTGGCTTATCCCGAGGCTCTTCCAATTATAGACCGCACTTTGACAAGCGGTGACTCTGCTGTAACAGGATTTGTGGATGTGTTGTAGTGTACGACAAGCTTTCCCAGTTGTGATCAACTGCAATAGAATATTTGCTACTCAGTTATGATCTTCGTGCAGATCCAACCCACGAGAGTACATGTTATTTAATATCTCAGATGTTATTTATGAGTTATGCAATTAATTATTAAATATGTTTGTTGTATTAAAATAAGACTAAGTTTCTTAGTTAGTTATTTTACACATATACCTATAGTTTAATAATCTGTTATGCATTTAACTGGTATTAATAAGTGTAACATCAAGCTCTACAGAACGTATTGGCAATTAGAAAAATAAAGGTTTACGCGTTAAAACCGAGCTCTTGATCAAAACTTTCTTGTTTAAGACCCCGAAATAAATAAACCACAATGTGTAATTGTATTTATGAGAAAACTAAGTATTTGTAGACAGGTGAGTGAATAAAACCACAATATATTTTGTGCGTGTAATTGTACTTATGTAACAAATCGAAATATTTAATCTTTAAATGCTTCTTAATGAATGGCAACATGAAATAATATAATACTTTATCAAACAGTTAACTGAAGAAATAAATCTAATCTACTATAAACAATAAGATAAATTAGTGCACTTTATTACAGTTATGACATAAATAACATACCATACTACCACTGCTATACTTAGAGTTTTCTTACTCTGAGCAAGAATTAACTAAGTGTTTTAAACTTAAAAATAAAAAGTTAACATCTGAGGTGTTAAGAAAACCGCCTGTGCTTACATCGCTATATGAACAATCTATATATATATATATATATATATATATATATATATATATAAAATCTGTACATATTATATCTGTATGTTTGTCTGTATGTCCTTTATATAATCGTAAACTATTTGACTGTTTATTATAAAAATGTGTATGTATATGTAATGATCCACGGAGAAGGTTCATATGCTATGCCATTTGATGTAATTAACCACCAGGTGGCACTGCAAAAGATACATGATTTAAAGCGCTTGCGCATAATACACTGCAATTACGAGACAGTTACGTATATTAAATAGTCAAATATTACTTTAAGGAGCTATGTTTTAATGTATATTTGTCTTTAAAACAAACATCAGTTGTTCTTAAATCTTGAGTGTTTATAATAAAGTACATGTGCATGTAGAATGGCTATAAATATATACTTTTGACAGATTTTCTTGAACGCGGCAACAAGACAAACTCTACATCGGCATTGGAAATATGATTCTCTTGAACCAGAAGTATTCATACACGTTCATACACGGGCAGCTTGCAAAAGGGGTGCAAAGTCGCGGGAAACAACTAGTACCTAACAAAGACAAAGTTGAAGTATAGTGGCTTGGTTTTAAAACCCATGTTACTCTAGCTGGATGGTGGTTGAGCCTGGAATTGGATCAGTATTACCAGGTATGTTGTCACCGCTCCAGCCATCTGTACAGACAGAATACATTGTCAGTCTACATACTATGTCATGTTTGATGCTACATCATATATGAGATATAGATAGAATAGTATTCAGGATTGTTATTATAGTATATACAACATAATTAGACTGCGCAGGTTTCATATGAAAGTAAATATCTACCGCTGTGACGGTTTCGTTGTGGATCGGAAAGTATCCAAGAGCAGAGAATCTTGCGTTGAGATGAGGAAACTGCAGGAGAAACCCTTCCAGCTGGAAAAAGATCCAATGATTTTAACCAATTGATTATAAATACATTACTGATAGATTTAAATTTGTATAGATCTCTAAAGGATGCAAAGGGGATAAATCAGCAACCGGCCATCAGCATGTGAGAAATTTTAAGGTAATTAAATAAATATATGCGATGTAACTGTCTGTATATGACAAACATAAACAGCTTTCACCTTGTCACGATGTAAGTCTTATTTTAGAAACAACATGTTATATTTAGAATATCTTAAGCTATGGCACTAGAATTTGGTACAAACTTTGAGACTATTTTTTGAATATTATCTTACAAATAACAATATTATTTTATTTACATTTTTAAAATGATGAAATTTATTATTTGTAAAACCATAACTTATGAAAACAGAAGATTATTATTAGTTTTACTTAATGAAAAGCTTTAGTTAAAAAAAGTAATTACACTTCATGTTATGAGAATGATTACGGATTACAAACTTGAAAAATAATTAATATTTGAAAATAACCAATAAAATATTTTTTTGAAATAGAATTTGTGTTGATTTTTAAAATATGTAGTTAACTTATTTCAATATTATGATTATTATTTGAAATTTTGTTACGATTTTATTATAAAATTAAATACTTGATAAAATTAAATGAAAAATGTTTATCTCTATTGTGAATACTAATGGAGCTAAACAGACTTATTAAACAAGTGGTTTGCAAAGTCACACAAAATATTATCAATGGTGTTTAAGTTAGCATAACAGTGTTAGTATTACAAAATTTGGATTCGGAGGGCATTAAGATCTTTTTGCTGAAATTATTATTGCTTTTACAATATAGCCTTGAATTATTTGTGAATGTAAATGTAAAAAGATACACTTTTATCTTCATACTTGTAGTGAATTAAATACAATACATAAAATCCGGTATTAAAAAAATTTTTTGCCTCTATTTTATATCCACAGTGGCAACGTCGATTCGTTGAAAGTAACTATGAATTTATCTGTGTTTTAAACATATAATTTTGTTGTTATTTTATACTAAAATTGTGAGTATGGGTTTAGTGTATGATTATTTTATACTACTTTTTAGAAATATAATAATTCATTGTATATATATATATATATATATATATATATATATATTTATTGTTATTCTACTTTTATACACATAATAAATCATTGTGTATTTTTAAATAATTCATTTTATTATTACTATAACCGTTTTTTATATTTTTAGGTTGTTTTTTTATAATTTCAGTTTTAATTGGATTTTAAGATATCGGGACAATGCCAGGTCTCGTTTGGGTCGTTTGAGAGAGAGAGAGAGGATACAGTACCATAAATCGTATTCTTAGAATTGATTGGAAACATTTCATATTACTTCATCTTATATTATAGATGTCTCTATGTCTCAGTTGTTGTGTAGATGATGGTCTTTTGAATGAAGGGTGTCAATACTGTGAGGATCTTTAACTCGAAAAATGCTTTTCGGCAGCTTTCTCTTTGCTCAAGCCCTACAAGGCACCTCATAACTAAATCTTCTTTTTTTTGCAAGTATTACTATTTGACAGGGTCCTTGTACATGAGTCGGCAAGTCGTTAGTTAGTAGTATAAATAATGCTGGTCCCAAGACTGTGCCTTACGGTACCCCTAGCTTTACTTGGAGTAGTTTAGAGTGGGCCCTTTATGTTGTATCACCAGCAGCGTGCCACAGCTCATCGAGTTGTTTTATGCCACTCAGATAACTTAAGAACCAGTTTGCTGATTTTCCAGCTATGCCCAGAACTTTAATTTTTATGATTAAATAGTCATGACCTAGGCAATCAAAGTCCTTGGTGAAGTTCGTAAAAAGACTAGTAACTGCACAGCCTTCCTCCAGCCTGTCCATGATGTTCTCGACAAGCTATATCAGGACCGTGGTCGTCAATTTATCT
This sequence comes from Homalodisca vitripennis, assembly GCF_021130785.1. Lineage (NCBI taxonomy): Eukaryota > Metazoa > Arthropoda > Insecta > Hemiptera > Cicadellidae > Homalodisca > Homalodisca vitripennis. Next base: position 69,034 of record NW_025777478.1, on the reverse strand, counting down.
TTAAGGAATCCATGCTGTTGGTGCATAAATAGTTTGTTATGGTTGCGGTAGTGCGGGAGTTGTTCACAGTTAGTTCTTCCAGGTTATTTTTGATAAACTTGCATATCATCTGGCTAGTATTCAGGATTGTTATTATAGTATATACAACATAATTAGACTGCGCAGGTTTCATATGAAAGTAAATATCTACCGCTGTGACGGTTTCGTTGTGGATCGGAAAGTATCCAAGAGCAGAGAATCTTGCGTTGAGATGAGGAAACTGCAGGAGAAACCCTTCCAGCTGGAAAAAGATCCAATGATTTTAACCAATTGATTATAAATACATTACTGATAGATTTAAATTTGTATAGATCTCTAAAGGATGCAAAGGGGATAAATCAGCAACCGGCCATCAGCATGTGAGAAATTTTAAGGTAATTAAATAAATATATGCGATGTAACTGTCTGTATATGACAAACATAAACAGCTTTCACCTTGTCACGATGTAAGTCTTATTTTAGAAACAACATGTTATATTTAGAATATCTTAAGCTATGGCACTAGAATTTGGTACAAACTTTGAGACTATTTTTTGAATATTATCTTACAAATAACAATATTATTTTATTTACATTTTTAAAATGATGAAATTTATTATTTGTAAAACCATAACTTATGAAAACAGAAGATTATTATTAGTTTTACTTAATGAAAAGCTTTAGTTAAAAAAAGTAATTACACTTCATGTTATGAGAATGATTACGGATTACAAACTTGAAAAATAATTAATATTTGAAAATAACCAATAAAATATTTTTTTGAAATAGAATTTGTGTTGATTTTTTTTAAAATAAGTAGTTAACTTATTTCAATATTATGATTATTATTTGAAATTTTGTTACGATTTTATTATAAAATTAAATACTTGATAAAATTAAATGAAAAATGTTTATCTCTATTGTGAATACTAATGGAGCTAAACAGACTTATTAAACAAGTGGTTTGCAAAGTCACACAAAATATTATCAATGGTGTTTAAGTTAGCATAACAGTGTTAGTATTACAAAATTTGGATTCGGAGGGCATTAAGATCTTTTTGCTGAAATTATTATTGCTTTTACAATATAGCCTTGAATTATTTGTGAATGTAAATGTAAAAAGATACACTTTTATCTTCATACTTGTAGTGAATTAAATACAATACATAAAATCCGGTATTAAAAAAATTTTTTGCCTCTATTTTATATCCACAGTGGCAACGTCGATTCGTTGAAAGTAACTATGAATTTATCTGTGTTTTAAACATATAATTTTGTTGTTATTTTATACTAAAATTGTGAGTATGGGTTTAGTGTATGATTATTTTATACTACTTTTTAGAAATATAATAATTCATTGTATATATATATATATATATATATATATATATATATATTGTTATTCTACTTTTATACACATAATAAATCATTGTGTATTTTTAAATAATTCATTTTATTATTACTATAACCGTTTTTATATTTTTAGGTTGTTTTTTTATAATTTTCAGTTTTAATTGGATTTTAAGATATCGGGACAATGCCAGGTCTCGTTTGGGTCGTTTGAGAGAGAGAGAGGATACAGTACCATAAATCGTATTCTTAGAATTGATTGGAAACATTTCATATTACTTCATCTTATATTATAGATGTCTCTATGTCTCAGTTGTTGTGTAGATGATGGTCTTTTGAATGAAGGGTGTCAATACTGTGAGGATCTTTAACTCGAAAAATGCTTTTCGGCAGCTTTCTCTTTGCTCAAGCCCTACAAGGCACCTCATAACTAAATCTTCTTTTTTTTTGCAAGTATTACTATTTGACAGGGTCCTTGTACATGAGTCGGCAAGTCGTTAGTTAGTAGTATAAATAATGCTGGTCCCAAGACTGTGCCTTACGGTACCCCTAGCTTTACTTGGAGTAGTTTAGAGTGGGCCCTTTATGTTGTATCACCAGCAGCGTGCCACAGCTCATCGAGTTGTTTTTATGCCACTCAGATAACTTAAGAACCAGTTTGCTGATTTTCCAGCTATGCCCAGAACTTTAATTTTTATGATTAAATAGTCATGACCTAGGCAATCAAAGTCCTTGGTGAAGTTCGTAAAAAGACTAGTAACTGCACAGCCTTCCTCCAGCCTGTCCATGATGTTCTCGACAAGCTATATCAGGACCGTGGTCGTCAATTTATCTTTAAGGAATCCATGCTGTTGGTGCATAAATAGTTTGTTATGGTTGCGGTAGTGCGGGAGTTGTTCACAGTTAGTTCTTCCAGGTTATTTTTGATAAACTTGCATATCATCTGGCTAGTATTCAGGATTGTTATTATAGTATATACAACATAATTAGACTGCGCAGGTTTCATATGAAAGTAAATATCTACCGCTGTGACGGTTTCGTTGTGGATCGGAAAGTATCCAAGAGCAGAGAATCTTGCGTTGAGATGAGGAAACTGCAGGAGAAACCCTTCCAGCTGGAAAAAGATCCAATGATTTTAACCAATTGATTATAAATACATTACTGATAGATTTAAATTTGTATAGATCTCTAAAGGATGCAAAGGGGATAAATCAGCAACCGGCCATCAGCATGTGAGAAATTTTAAGGTAATTAAATAAATATATGCGATGTAACTGTCCTGTATATGACAAACATAAACAGCTTTCACCTTGTCACGATGTAAGTCTTATTTTAGAAACAACATGTTATATTTAGAATATCTTAAGCTATGGCACTAGAATTTGGTACAAACTTTGAGACTATTTTTTGAATATTATCTTACAAATAACAATATTATTTTATTTACATTTTTAAAATGATGAAATTTATTATTTGTAAAACCATAACTTATGAAAACAGAAGATTATTATTAGTTTTACTTAATGAAAAGCTTTAGTTAAAAAAAGTAATTACACTTCATGTTATGAGAATGATTACGGATTACAAACTTGAAAAATAATTAATATTTGAAAATAACCAATAAAATATTTTTTTGAAATAGAATTTGTGTTGATTTTTAAAATATGTAGTTAACTTATTTCAATATTATGATTATTATTTGAAATTTTGTTACGATTTTATTATAAAATTAAATACTTGATAAAATTAAATGAAAAATGTTTATCTCTATTGTGAATACTAATGGAGCTAAACAGACTTATTAAACAAGTGGTTTGCAAAGTCACACAAAATATTATCAATGGTGTTTAAGTTAGCATAACAGTGTTAGTATTACAAAATTTGGATTCGGAGGGCATTAAGATCTTTTTGCTGAAATTATTATTGCTTTTACAATATAGCCTTGAATTATTTGTGAATGTAAATGTAAAAAGATACACTTTTTATCTTCATACTTGTAGTGAATTAAATACAATACATAAAATCCGGTATTAAAAAAATTTTTTGCCTCTATTTTATATCCACAGTGGCAACGTCGATTCGTTGAAAGTAACTATGAATTTATCTGTGTTTTAAACATATAATTTTGTTGTTATTTTATACTAAAATTGTGAGTATGGGTTTAGTGTATGATTATTTTATACTACTTTTTAGAAATATAATAATTCATTGTATATATATATATATATATATATATATATATATATATTGTTATTCTACTTTTATACACATAATAAATCATTGTGTATTTTTAAATAATTCATTTTATTATTACTATAACCGTTTTTTATATTTTTAGGTTGTTTTTTTATAATTTCAGTTTTAATTGGATTTTAAGATATCGGGACAATGCCAGGTCTCGTTTGGGTCGTTTGAGAGAGAGAGAGAGGATACAGTACCATAAATCGTATTCTTAGAATTGATTGGAAACATTTCATATTACTTCATCTTATATTATAGATGTCTCTATGTCTCAGTTGTTGTGTAGATGATGGTCTTTTGAATGAAGGGTGTCAATACTGTGAGGATCTTTAACTCGAAAAATGCTTTTCGGCAGCTTTCTCTTTGCTCAAGCCCTACAAGGCACCTCATAACTAAATCTTCTTTTTTTTGCAAGTATTACTATTTGACAGGGTCCTTGTACATGAGTCGGCAAGTCGTTAGTTAGTAGTATAAATAATGCTGGTCCCAAGACTGTGCCTTACGGTACCCCTAGCTTTACTTGGAGTAGTTTAGAGTGGGCCCTTTATGTTGTATCACCAGCAGCGTGCCACAGCTCATCGAGTTGTTTTATGCCACTCAGATAACTTAAGAACCAGTTTGCTGATTTTCCAGCTATGCCCAGAACTTTAATTTTTATGATTAAATAGTCATGACCTAGGCAATCAAAGTCCTTGGTGAAGTTCGTAAAAAGACTAGTAACTGCACAGCCTTCCTCCAGCCTGTCCATGATGTTCTCGACAAGCTATATCAGGACCGTGGTCGTCAATTTATCTTTAAGGAATCCATGCTGTTGGTGCATAAATAGTTTGTTATGGTTGCGGTAGTGCGGGAGTTGTTCACAGTTAGTTCTTCCAGGTTATTTTTGATAAACTTGCATATCATCTGGCTAGTATTCAGGATTGTTATTATAGTATATACAACATAATTAGACTGCGCAGGTTTCATATGAAAGTAAATATCTACCGCTGTGACGGTTTCGTTGTGGATCGGAAAAGTATCCAAGAGCAGAGAATCTTGCGTTGAGATGAGGAAACTGCAGGAGAAACCCTTCCAGCTGGAAAAAGATCCAATGATTTTAACCAATTGATTATAAATACATTACTGATAGATTTAAATTTGTATAGATCTCTAAAGGATGCAAAGGGGATAAATCAGCAACCGGCCATCAGCATGTGAGAAATTTTAAGGTAATTAAATAAATATATGCGATGTAACTGTCTGTATATGACAAACATAAACAGCTTTCACCTTGTCACGATGTAAGTCTTATTTTAGAAACAACATGTTATATTTAGAATATCTTAAGCTATGGCACTAGAATTTGGTACAAACTTTGAGACTATTTTTTGAATATTATCTTACAAATAACAATATTATTTTATTTACATTTTTAAAATGATGAAATTTATTATTTGTAAAACCATAACTTATGAAAACAGAAGATTATTATTAGTTTTACTTAATGAAAAGCTTTAGTTAAAAAAAGTAATTACACTTCATGTTATGAGAATGATTACGGATTACAAACTTGAAAAATAATTAATATTTGAAAATAACCAATAAAATATTTTTTTGAAATAGAATTTGTGTTGATTTTTAAAATATGTAGTTAACTTATTTCAATATTATGATTATTATTTGAAATTTTGTTACGATTTTATTATAAAATTAAATACTTGATAAAATTAAATGAAAAATGTTTATCTCTATTGTGAATACTAATGGAGCTAAACAGACTTATTAAACAAGTGGTTTGCAAAGTCACACAAAATATTATCAATGGTGTTTAAGTTAGCATAACAGTGTTAGTATTACAAAATTTGGATTCGGAGGGCATTAAGATCTTTTTGCTGAAATTATTATTGCTTTTACAATATAGCCTTGAATTATTTGTGAATGTAAATGTAAAAAGATACACTTTTATCTTCATACTTGTAGTGAATTAAATACAATACATAAAATCCGGTATTAAAAAAATTTTTTGCCTCTATTTTATATCCACAGTGGCAACGTCGATTCGTTGAAAGTAACTATGAATTTATCTGTGTTTTAAACATATAATTTTGTTGTTATTTTATACTAAAATTGTGAGTATGGGTTTAGTGTATGATTATTTTATACTACTTTTTAGAAATATAATAATTCATTGTATATATATAATATATATATATATATATATATTGTTATTCTACTTTTATACACATAATAAATCATTGTGTATTTTTAAATAATTCATTTTATTATTACTATAACCGTTTTTATATTTTTAGGTTGTTTTTTTATAATTTCAGTTTTAATTGGATTTTAAGATATCGGGACAATGCCAGGTCTCGTTTGGGTCGTTTGAGAGAGAGAGAGAGGATACAGTACCATAAATCGTATTCTTAGAATTGATTGGAAACATTTCATATTACTTCATCTTATATTATAGATGTCTCTATGTCTCAGTTGTTGTGTAGATGATGGTCTTTTGAATGAAGGGTGTCAATACTGTGAGGATCTTTAACTCGAAAAATGCTTTTCGGCAGCTTTCTCTTTGCTCAAGCCCTACAAGGCACCTCATAACTAAATCTTCTTTTTTTTGCAAGTATTACTATTTGACAGGGTCCTTGTACATGAGTCGGCAAGTCGTTAGTTAGTAGTATAAATAATGCTGGTCCCAAGACTGTGCCTTACGGTACCCCTATTTTTACTTGGAGTAGTTTAGAGTGGGCCCTTTATGTTGTATCACCAGCAGCGTGCCACAGCTCATCGAGTTGTTTTATGCCACTCAGATAACTTAAGAACCAGTTTGCTGATTTTCCAGCTATGCCCAGAACTTTAATTTTTATGATTAAATAGTCATGACCTAGGCAATCAAAGTCCTTGGTGAAGTTCGTAAAAAGACTAGTAACTGCACAGCCTTCCTCCAGCCTGTCCATGATGTTCTCGACAAGCTATATCAGGACCGTGGTCGTCAATTTATCTTTAAGGAATCCATGCTGTTGGTGCATAAATAGTTTTGTTATGGTTGCGGTAGTGCGGGAGTTGTTCACAGTTAGTTCTTCCAGGTTATTTTTGATAAACTTGCATATCATCTGGCTAGTATTCAGGATTGTTATTATAGTATATACAACATAATTAGACTGCGCAGGTTTCATATGAAAGTAAATATCTACCGCTGTGACGGTTTCGTTGTGGATCGGAAAGTATCCAAGAGCAGAGAATCTTGCGTTGAGATGAGGAAACTGCAGGAGAAACCCTTCCAGCTGGAAAAAGATCCAATGATTTTAACCAATTGATTATAAATACATTACTGATAGATTTAAATTTGTATAGATCTCTAAAGGATGCAAAGGGGATAAATCAGCAACCGGCCATCAGCATGTGAGAAATTTTAAGGTAATTAAATAAATATATGCGATGTAACTGTCTGTATATGACAAACATAAACAGCTTTCACCTTGTCACGATGTAAGTCTTATTTTAGAAACAACATGTTATATTTAGAATATCTTAAGCTATGGCACTAGAATTTGGTACAAACTTTGAGACTATTTTTTGAATATTATCTTACAAATAACAATATTATTTTATTTACATTTTTAAAATGATGAAATTTATTATTTGTAAAACCATAACTTATGAAAACAGAAGATTATTATTAGTTTTACTTAATGAAAAGCTTTAGTTAAAAAAAGTAATTACACTTCATGTTATGAGAATGATTACGGATTACAAACATGAAAAATAATTAATATTTGAAAATAACCAATAAAATATTTTTTTGAAATAGAATTTGTGTTGATTTTTAAAATATGTAGTTAACTTATTTCAATATTATGATTATTATTTGAAATTTTTGTTACGATTTTATTATAAAATTAAATACTTGATAAAATTAAATGAAAAATGTTTATCTCTATTGTGAATACTAATGGAGCTAAACAGACTTATTAAACAAGTGGTTTGCAAAGTCACACAAAATATTATCAATGGTGTTTAAGTTAGCATAACAGTGTTAGTATTACAAAATTTGGATTCGGAGGGCATTAAGATCTTTTTGCTGAAATTATTATTGCTTTTACAATATAGCCTTGAATTATTTGTGAATGTAAATGTAAAAAGATACACTTTTATCTTCATACTTGTAGTGAATTAAATACAATACATAAAATCCGGTATTAAAAAAATTTTTTGCCTCTATTTTATATCCACAGTGGCAACGTCGATTCGTTGAAAGTAACTATGAATTTATCTGTGTTTTAAACATATAATTTTGTTGTTATCTTTATACTAAAATTGTGAGTATGGGTTTAGTGTATGATTATTTTATACTACTTTTTAGAAATATAATAATTCATTGTATATATATATAATATATATATATATATATATATAATATATATATATATATTGTTATTCTACTTTTATACACATAATAAATCATTGTGTATTTTTAAATAATTCATTTTATTATTACTATAACCGTTTTTATATTTTTAGGTTGTTTTTTTATAATTTCAGTTTTAATTGGATTTTAAGATATCGGGACAATGCCAGGTCTCGTTTGGGTCGTTTGAGAGAGAGAGAGGATACAGTACCATAAATCGTATTCTTAGAATTGATTGGAAACATTTCATATTACTTCATCTTATATTATAGATGTCTCTATGTCTCAGTTGTTGTGTAGATGATGGTCTTTTGAATGAAGGGTGTCAATACTGTGAGGATCTTTAACTCGAAAAATGCTTTTCGGCAGCTTTCTCTTTGCTCAAGCCCTACAAGGCACCTCATAACTAAATCTTCTTTTTTTTGCAAGTATTACTATTTGACAGGGTCCTTGTACATGAGTCGGCAAGTCGTTAGTTAGTAGTATAAATAATGCTGGTCCCAAGACTGTGCCTTACGGTACCCCTAGCTTTACTTGGAGTAGTTTAGAGTGGGCCCTTTATGTTGTATCACCAGCAGCGTGCCACAGCTCATCGAGTTGTTTTATGCCACTCAGATAACTTAAGAACCAGTTTGCTGATTTTCCAGCTATGCCCAGAACTTTAATTTTTATGATTAAATAGTCATGACCTAGGCAATCAAAGTCCTTGGTGAAGTTCGTAAAAAGACTAGTAACTGCACAGCCTTCCTCCAGCCTGTCCATGATGTTCTCGACAAGCTATATCAGGACCGTGGTCGTCAATTTATCTTTAAGGAATCCATGCTGTTGGTGCATAAATAGTTTGTTATGGTTGCGGTAGTGCGGGAGTTGTTCACAGTTAGTTCTTCCAGGTTATTTTTGATAAACTTGCATATCATCTGGCTAGTCTCATTAGCCTAGCACAATATTTGAAATTAACAGTTTTTAAATGAAACTTGCCCATATACTTTAAATTATAAATTAACCAATATTTATAAATAATTAACTAACTAAATATTTATAAGTTATCGTAATCAAATTACATGTTATTATATCCTATTCTTATATTTGATACAACGCACTATGTATCTTTAAAACTTTAAGGTCAAAATATGTACCCTACTTCATATGCCTTGATTGAACAGGCCATTGAAAGGTTAACGAGATGTCTGCAAAGAGCCTTGAACTCGGTTTTCGACATGAGATGAAACCTTATCTCTGCAACGCATCTCATTTTGTTGCACGATGACTAGTTCGGCAATTGAAGTCTACAGCAAGCGATTTATGGTAATTTCTTTAAAGGAAATCTATATTGGAGTTCTAGTTTACACTCCTAATATGTATGAAATCACGTAATAATTTCAAGTATTAATTAAAATCACGTAGTTGTCATCAAGTGTCGTGGACTACAACACATAAGGAATTATAGCCCATCCTTTATGTGGGATGTAAAAGAAGATTCTTATAAAATGTTTATTATATAGAACTATTACGTTTTATATATATATATAATGAGTTACGTAAAACGTTAGTAAAAATAAATAAGCACTACCTACTACACATTTACCGAGTTAGTGACGTCGGTGCTTGAGTTTACCAACACAACCACGTAGTAAATATGAGTAAGGATCCAGGCTCCTTCAGTAAGCATGGCGAACACGTTACCATCTCTGACGTACAAGAAAAAGGTGTAACACGTTATAGTGATGAGAACAAATGAGTTAAAGATAACGGCCATCAGCTGATAGCAGTAGAAGACATTAGCCTGGTGTACGGCGTCACACAGCATCCAGTAGGTGTTAATCAGGGTCCTTAGTTTCTTGATCGTCAAGATCACAGTGCCTAAAAATAAAATACAATTGGTAAAAATAAAGCATTTGTGTCATAAATTTAATAGGTTCTTTTAAAAATATAAAATTTGTTGCATTACAATGTTCATTTTATATGGGAATAAACCTAAATGTACCACAGTTTTAAACATTTAAACACTTAACAGACACCCAGTTATAGGCCAAGGACAACAGTACATCAACACTTATTTATTCATATCAAAATCTAAATAACTTTTTTTTCGAGTAACCAAAAACTAAAACTAATGTTCTTCACTTATGCTCAAGTTAAAAAAATGAATACACAAAACCTCTTATACTTTGCAAAGACTTTTTATAAGCCCTAAAAATCATAGAACGTTCTTTTTACACAAAGAAATTCATCTTAAGATTAATCAAAATGTAATATCGATAAGGAATATTATACATGTAGAACAATTTAAAAGCCTGAACTCTATTTGAAGTAACAATAATGGATAAATTTAAATTTAATGTCTATCTTTTTTTAAACGTATACAACAAATAAATTTAAAATTAATCATATTTATAGAAATTTGATGAAATAGCACTATAAAGGAAACATACATGTCGTAGAATAAACTTTGATTAAAACTAATAAGAAAAAATAAGAATAAAATAATAATAAATGTACAATACTACAGAAAAATCTCGAAAAATAAATGAATATTTAAAAAATATAATCTACGTATGAAATAATCCTTAAAAACCACTTCTACCTAAATCCCATACACAATCTTTGTAATAAAAACTCCAAAATATATGAAAATAAAATATGAGAGACACCACAGTTATAAAATTGTGTAATAATAACTACTGAAAATGAATAAACCAATATGCGGTTAAGCTAAAAAAAGGAAAGATTTAGTTGTAAGATGCTAAATTTAACATACTTGGAATATCTTTGTACGAAGTAAAAATAATTATGATAGTGTTAATATAAAAATATTTATGATTTTGGCTAAATCTGCCGCTTTATAAAAAAATTTTGGATCAATGAGTGTAACTTAATAAAATTAAGGAATATTATATTATATTGTGCATTTAAAATGTGCTATATCAAAATTAATTTTGGTATTAAAGAAATAAATCAAATTTTTATTTGTTACCATGGTTTTAATTTTTATACCTGGAGTAAAACAAAATGAAAAAATAATACAATTTGAAATAATAAAACGTTATTTAAAATAAGGAGAAATTCTCTTTGGTTATAGCACATTAGAATGTAATATTTATTATTTAAAGCAGTTAATAATAATTTATATTATCGTATATCTTAGGAATAAAATATTAAAATATTATGTATATATATATATATATAAATAATACATTAATAATAATATACAATAACAAGAATAATAATAATATAGTATTATAATATTATTATAATTAATATTGTGTTGTATTTTTTCAGATTAGCTTACATAGTGACAAAATTAGATACCGTCATCGACAAAATACTCTAAAAAACACTATACTAATATAATTATATATATACAATTAATATATAATTTAATTATATAATAAAAATATTTTATTTGTACAGTAATTTACTAAAAATTATATATATATATAATTTTTAGTAAATTACTGTACAAATAAAAATATATATATATATATATATATATATATATATATATATATATATATATATGTATATATTATTTTGAGTAAATTACTGTACAAATAAAATATTTTTTAAACATTGGCACTATATATTTCAATGAAAACCGTCTTCAGGTGCATAAATTGTACAAAATGAAAAAGAATATATATATAATATATATATATTTTATATATATATATTGCCTTATAGCAATTGCCTTATTTAATTTCAATAAACATTGAATCGCAAACAGTACTTGCTCCGCCGGGAGTCGAACCCGGATCTCTCACTTTCCGGATGAATGTGCTACACAATATATATATATTGTGCAGAAACTCAGTTTAGTAATGCATATGTTCTATATATATACATAAAGATTAATTAACATACATTTTAAAAGTTATTATATAAAATGTATTGTTTACAATATAGTCAGCTAAATTAAGATTAATGTTTAGATTTGAAAATATGTCAGGTAAATTGAAAATAGTAACATTAATTCGGGGTTAGATATATACTCTGTATTATAATAATTTTTAATTGAATATTTAATTAACCAACCTTTGAATATTAAATTAAAATTTTTTTTAAATAGAAAAAATTGCTATTAAATTTAATGTGATTGGATGTGTAATTGAAATTAAAAGAAACTTGTTCCTCATAGAATACAAATACCAGCAGACATTAATAATTGGTACTTGTCCGATTTTCCAAGTGTAATAAAAAAGAATATTTTATTATTAAATATAAATAAAAGAAAAAACAGAAATACATATCAATAGATATAATCATAATGTGTATTTACTCTTAAAATTAAAAGAGTATATACATCTTATAGCATCTTAAAATAAATAATTACTTTTGTATCTATATCAAACGTGCATGAGGATTCTTCATTTAAATAATTTTACTTGTTTTTTTAAAGTTATAGCTACCAACAATAGATGATTTAAAAGTATAATAATTAGATTTCGGACATTTGCCATCAGAGTATGTTACAAAAATAGAATAGTATGTTTCTGACATCTTTTTTCCCATTTGTCAGAAAACCTTAAGGCACAAGAATGACAACAAATAAAAAATCTCTATATATAAAATCGAAGCGTTCTAATTCATCATTAACTCTCAGAAAGTTTAAATTTGGCACTCGTAATCCTCATGACTAGAATATAAAACTAAAGAATGTCCATGAACATCAAACTCAAATACGGCTCAAAATAGGGTTGCAAACCCTAGAAGAAATAAATTTTCTTTTTTATGCATCCCGGTATCCGAGATAGGAAAATAAAAAACAGACTTACCTCTTCACTTGGATAAAATAAAACGCATTTTCATAAATCAAACACCCATAAGGGTCGAAATATAATTACAAACCTAAAAGAGCTATATTTATGCTTTTTAAATTCTGGCTGTCCTCTAAAAGTAAAATTTGACACACATGTCTTATACTATCAACAGTCAAGGTTACCGGCTCCCGTAATACCTTTTACTGGAAGTAGATATTTATGTCCGAAAATAAGCTTTTTGTGATGATGAAGCCTTTCAGACCAGTGTATGTAGTATTATCCAGATCCGGCAACAAGGCAAATCATACGATGGCATAGAAAATGCCTTATTGAGCAGGAAGTAGTATCTTGTTTCCTGAAGTAGATTTTCTGAACATCGTATGTGTTTCTTTCATGAACATTAATTCGGGATTAGATATATACTCTATTATAGTAATTTTAATTGAATACTTAATTAACCAATCTTTGAATATTAGACTAAAATTGTTTTAAAATAAAAAGAATTGCTGTTAAATTTAATGTGATTGAATATGTGAAACGCTATTACGGCGCCAGAAATAATTTGGACTGCAAGTCGATAAAAATTAACGAAAGTAACTCTTTTCTTAAAAATGTATATTTTAAAATGTTATATTGTAATGTTACTCAAATTTATACTGCGTGTGTTTATTAATTTAAATAAATCAAATGCGTTTTTTCAAAGTAAAAAGTGGTCTCCTGAAACACGGTCTAAATGACCGTGCTCATCCTCTGAAGTAGTTTTTTTTCAGGCGCTCTCGCCACTCCAGGTTAGATCGAAATGTCTTATAGTATTTTAAAAATACCTGATTACTGTTTATGTGGTATACCCTTACGTGTTGTATGAGTGAAGTCAACATTGGCCAGATTGTGTGTTGTTTTCATCCTTTCAATTATGTTACTGGTGATTAACATAATTCCTTTTCGATCCTATCTATTACTATTCTTAAGGCCTTTCCGATACTTGTAGCATGTGTGAAATGGACGAACAGAGCAGCTTGGGAAGAGTACAACAGTGCCATTATGGTTAAACTCATCACTGTTGACACTGCTGCGACAACTGTTACTCTACCGTTCATCATAGAGATCATTCGCTGAACGGTGGTGGCTAAAAATGTTACAGCGACGCAGATTCCCCAAAACTTCACTATAGCCTTGACCTCTGTTACCTTGTGCTGAAGATCTTTGTAAACTCGCTCTAGAGTGTCAAAGACGTCGATGAGTATTGGGTAGTTGCAGACAGAGCTGAGGAACACAACAGCCACCACAACTTGTTGAGAGACCACATGCAATGTTATTGCAAGATCTGTTATATTTCCCAATGGATACAATAACTGACCATCAAGAATATCATGAAAATACGAGTACAGGGCGATCATTGGAAATACTTCTTCCAGTATAAGTAAGATGCAGTACCATAGAACTCCTGTGACTGAAAACGTAAGTCCTCTATTTACTGATGTATATTTTATTGGCAAACCACCAAAAATTTGACAAAACCTAAACACCTCATTGGGAAAACTATTCATGTTCCTTGTAGGGACACCACAAAAGTCTAGCCCAAGTTGTGAGTAATATACTCGTTTACACCTTGTATATATTTGACAAGTAAGCGTTTTGTTGATTATTGTTTGACAGCCAAATACGTACTTTAATGTTTGGCCATTTATTTTGAAGAGACACATGAAAATAAACCTTTAATGTGATAAAAATATTTATTATCATAAATACGTAATGTAAATATGTATGTTGTCATTTCCGTTGTGCTTTTCAATTTATAAGAAGGTCCATCAAATTGTGTCCATTGTGTTGAATTATTACCAGGAATGTATTTTATATTTACTGTAATAAAACTACTCTTAAAACATTGTGTTGTCCTTTGCGTGACTTATTACTCGGTATAAGTTATAAAATTGAACGCATTTATAACCAATTATGCCAAATTTCAATTTGAGCTTGAAAAGGTTAAGGTAAATAGAGGAATACTTCGTACTGGTTTTAATTTACTGACTATTGACAAAAGAGATTGTGTCTTATTGGCTGAAAATGTAGCAATATATAGTGCCCTTGTTTATGTTTAGTTTTAGAAACTTTTCGTCTTAACTCTTTGCAATATTTTCCAAACCAGCACTGAATTGTTAGCTAACACTGGTAACCATTTGCGTACTGATGTACTATGCAGTTGTGCACACATCTGAGAAAATGAGATGTCTACAAATTGGACAGCAGAGGCCCCAGGCAACTCTCCTGTTGCATACCTCTCTGTGGAGCAGACACCTCACATCCCAACTTTGTAATCTTAATTTTGTCTTTGAGATATATTTTAACTCGACAATAGCCTAAATAATGAATTAAATTTAAAGAACATTTAGCCATATATACATCATATGAGTTTGATGCACCATGGATAAAAACCCTGTTTTCTTCACAATCATCATCTTCACAATTCATTAAAAAAAAGTAACAAAGTACTGTCATTTTTGGTGAAGCAATCAATATTGTTTTGAGAAAATATTTTCTATTGTTCATAAACGCTTTATATAAATTCCTTCATGTCAGAAAAGTAGAATAAGATTTTCGATCAGCCGGGTGAAATAACAGGCAAATTAAGCAACATATTTTGGCAATTTTGACATCATATAAAAACCGCTGAGAATAAAAATGTAAAGTTTCTACAGACACACATAAGTTATAGGTTCAATGAAACTACGTCTTTTTATTGATTTAAGTACTTATCTAAGAAGTTGATATAATCATTAAAATACCCCCTTGATGTATAATTTACATACTAAAAATCGTTTATAACCGCCTTTTCAGCAGTTTTAGTCCAGTTTATTAATTTGACCTACACCCTGAACGAGTAAATCTCTGCCCACAATTTTGCCAGGTAACATATTTAAAAAGAATTACCACGCCTTTTACAAATCTCAGGATTATAATTTCTAAGAGTGTGGATTTGTATTTGTGGGAGGAGGAGGCTACGCTTTAATCTTGGAAAGAAGTTATCTTTTTGTAACTTTACCTTGATTGAGTCAATAATCTTGCGTTACCATTCAAGTACAATTTTCCCAGACAATATGAACTTTTTTGTAAACATATCCAAATAAAATGTAAACAAACAGTAATAAATAATTTCAATATTTAAGGGAGTCTGATATAATCCTACAGTACATAATTAGTTATGTGACCTGTAAAAACATTAAATAAAATATTTAATATCCAAAACAGATCTAGGTAGGTCTAAACAATTAGTAAAATATTTTAAATATAAAAAGCCAATTACATATATTTTGATTTCTATAAAAAATGTTATGATAATGAATTTATACCAACTGTAAAATAATTATTTGCGTATGGGCTAAATCAGCCTCAACAATAGGCTTTAAATTTAAGCACATACATATAAGGCCCAAATTAAATAGGCAGCAATAGTATAGGCTCTTAAGCAGTCTCAACAGAACGCGTTAATAACAACCAGTGGTAATTAGTTAAGCAATGTAGATTGCAATAAATAATTAGTCTAAATAGCAATACCATATACGTAGCCTAACTAAACAGCTTTATAATCTATTCAATACAGTGTAAATGAAATAAAAACGCTTGTGAGGGGATGTACGAGTACTAATGCGTTACACAGTATGCAAAATTGTAAACAATAGAAATAAGGCAAAGGAATAATGTGAACACAATTTTGTAGAAATTACTACATATAATAAACGTTGATTGCAGACCATAAAGTGTATTAGTACTGAAAAAAATAAATGTTTATGTTACTCCTTTATCTAGAATATGTTGAGAGACAGTATGTTGAAAGTATATTAATCATAAAATTAATCAGGTTTTCATACTTCATTACAACAATTATTTTAATGAGATAAGTAGAAATATTAAAAGTTGAACATTTAAGTTGAGTATGTAAGCTATAAATTGGTTAATTTATAAAAATATATTTCTAATAACCAAATATAACCAAATTACAACTGCTACCATAATAGTGTAATTTTTTATATTTAATAAACAAGTAATATTTAGTGTAGAATATCAATAGATAAAACGAAAACTGTAGGGAAGTATTATATTTTATTAAAGTTTTAATTTAGTTTCGTTAATTCCTTAATCTTTATGAATCTATATTAAAATGTACCGTTTTTAGGGCTCAAAGTATCAACCTATAGAATTCCACAACATTCTGCAAGCAATGAACTACGCTTTCAGCGTAACAACTTTTTTGAGCTGATTCATAAAAAGTAAAAAAAAAATAAAAATAAAAACTGTTTTAATTTGAGAATGTTATAGTATATAAAAGTGTGAGTAGCAGTGGATGGTAGTTAATAATGTTATCTAAAGATTAAAAAATTAAAAGTTTTAAAACGTTATAACTTATTACGCTATACTAAAGATTTTTAATCCAGGAATTTCCAAAACTAATTTTAATTCGTATAACATTCATGGGGATCGGAACCTATACCTACCCTCTACATCGATGGTTGAAATAAATCAGAAATGATATTGTCCTGTTTATATTAATTATGAATTACTTAAAAATCTAAATAAAATATTGGCAACTTATAGCACTTATTCACAAATAAACAAAATATATAATCATTATTATTAATACATGTACCAAATTGCCACTTCTGTAATATGCAGTTTATGATCTATCGCTAATTCAGAAATATCTGCCAGCAAATGTCACGTTATACTCTGCCTGTTTTTTGTGTTACAGTGCAAGTGTAACAGTTTTTTTGTTTTATTTTATGATGGGTGGTGACGGGCGGTAGTGTTGTGAGTTACGCCATTTCTCTTCACAAATTGTTTAAAAATATGTGATATGAATTGGGCACCATTATCTAAAATTAATATAGCTAGGAGTCCAAATGTGGTAAACAGTTCTCAATTCCCTTACATATTAATCTGTCAATATAGCCTTTGTTGGTATGACTTGAACCCACATAGAAAAACATGCACTGCAAGAAGGGATAAGATAAAGGTATTGACTATTATTAGGACCCGAAAAATAGATGTGAATCCTGTCCCTTGGACGTTTTGGAGTCTGCCAAAGGTGACTGAATTCCTGGGCTGATACATTTTGTTCAAGACAACACTGTTTACTAGACCGTACAATTTCATCGATGTCTTTATGAATAGTTTGCTGTTGAAGTCTCCTTGGTACAAGTATCCACCTGTCATTTAAAATACGGTACACCCGTTTTGTAGTCCTAGTTCACTGTTATGATATCCAAACCATTCTACAGATTTTATATTTTAGAGCATCTAAAAGTAGTAATAAATACTCATCTTTAGCTATTTATACAACAATTACTTTGCTATCAACAGGTAAAGATTGAATTTGACAAATTTGAAAACAAATACATACCCTTTGTACTATATTAAATAGGGAAACGAGATAAGTATGCGTTACAGTGTTCATATGATATTTTGTACTCTATATTGTAATAGAAACCTGACAGAAAGTGTGCATAATTAATTATCCTTGCAGCCGTTATTGATGTTAGAATTTTGATAGGATAAAAAATGGATACCAATGGTTTGTGAGTTGACTTAAAAACACTTCCTTCGATAGCTGTAAGAGATAATTTCTTCTTTTTTTAATTTGAAGCCAGATCCTTAATAAACTTATTATTATAGTTACCAAGTCCTATAAATGGTATCAGTTCACTTAAAGTAGTCGGCTGTTCTTATTATTGCTGTAACCTTTCCTTGCGTCGAATGAAGTCTATGTTCATCTATCTTGTGACCCAAGTATTCTCTACTCTTCTAGAAAAACTTAAACTTGTCTCTGTTAAGTTTTAAGATGTTACTTCTCAGACGATAAAGTACAATATTAAGTTTAGAAAGATGGTTTTCTGAAGATCATTAAACGATTATATCGTCGTACATTGCCTTGAAATATTTTGTGCATGAATCTTTGACAAACGGAAGGAGCAACACACCAAACATGTCTGTTGTCCCTGTATAAAGTTTGTGTGCTTTAAGAATTTTAGCACTTTTCTCAGAAGTTTTCTTAAGAGGGTAGGCGTTGCTTACGTCAAGAGCACCAATTCTTTGGCCTTCATTCATTTGAAGAAAAATATCCTTGATTATGAGAATAGGATACTTTTCACCCTTTATTATTTTATAAATTTTCACCTTGTAATCAGCACAGATCCAAACATTTCCATTGTGAAATATGTACTGTCAGTATTCCGTAATCTGTATGTTAAACTTGTGTAAGAATTCCAAAGTCTTTTAACATTTTGAGTTCCTCTCAACTTGGTCTTTCAGTGCCCACTATTATAGGCTTTATGAATTTACGCTTAGCATGTCCACAAATTCTGAAATGAAAATTTTTAATAGGAATTAATCCAATTATGTTTTCAAAAACAATTTGAATTTATTCAATAATTCATCTTGTCCAGTGGGTTTTGCTAAATGAAAAGCTTTAATTTCAGCCCAGTCGAGGTTTATTTCTTATAAACAATCTCTCTCAAAGATTGGATCCACAGTCTGACTGGTTAAGTGCAGTTTACTTAAAAAAAATTCTTGATTGTATTTAAAAACAACTCCTGTGGATTTTATCAATTCACTTGTGTATGTCTTCAGTTAATTTAAGGGTCTTGAAATCTTTGTGATGTTGTACTCAAAGCTGCCGCTGTATCCAGTTCCATTGATAATGGTCGTCTTTCAATATACATTTAAAAATAAATTTATCATTTTTGTAATCAGACGGTTTATTAATTTCAAGTTCATATTGGCCTTTACTTTCATTAATTGCCACTTAATGTATATTTTTTGCAACTTTTATTTTGCAAACATATACTCCGTAATTGTCCTATCTTGTTACATTCCTTACACTTTAAGTCAATTTGTTTATATTTATTTGCCTTGTGCTTGGTTAGTCCGAACCTATAACATTTTCCTTTAAATTTATCTAATTTTAATCTATTGGAGCCTGATTTTGGTGGGGTTGCCTTATAAGCACTAAATGATTGTATGATATTTTTGTTTGAATTTGAAATAGTTTTATTTTAATATCACTATTACGAGGTCCCCTGATAAATTGCAGACGCTAACCCATTTCTGCAATACTCTCTACAGTAATCAGATGAAAGCTGTTACTTTCTCCATATTGGTCTACGCGACTATCAAGTCTTACTTTTTTAATGTCAATGTTGGTAATGTCTTTGCCTTGATATTTAATATCGCACGGTATTTGAATGACGGCTGCTGCATGATAGTGTTGACAAATTCGAGTACGAACGTTACTATCTCTAATGGAAAGTTTAATGGAAATCTACGTTTTAAATGGTCACATAATACAAGGTAGGAGTGGTAAAATCAAACTGATTTTTTGTTTGGTAGATTGGGAATTTAAAAGTGTAAACTGATATATAGTAGATAAAATAGAGGAAAGGGTTTGAATACGTTCTCGGATAAACACCTGCCGACAGCTTTCCCTGCTCCCAAGGCCAAACAATAGACGAATAGCCCTTTTTTGTAATTTAAAGACTTTATGTAAAAAAGAAGTTGGAGCTGTTTCCCGTAATATTACGCCGTGCGAAATCACAGAGAAAAAGTAGACAAAGTACAAATTTGTACTGCACTACAATTCAGAAGATTGGCTCTAGGCTCCTTAACTATATGTTTGCTGAAATGTTCTGAAAATTCTTCTATTCTTAAATACCTCATTTACAACTGGTAATTTATACTAATATGCAGTTTCGACTTCGATTCATCTCTTCAGCTAATGAGTTCGTGCGTAGAAGCAGTAGATTTTCGCTGCAACACACACACCTTAGGACAGGAACTCATCAGCATGGCGTAGTAGCCATGGAACTTGGAAGGTCTTGAACAGCTGGTGCTGCAAAGTCCTTTTACAAAGTCAAAGACAAAATTCGGAAGACAAAAGTCAAAGACGGTAAGGCATACGGTATTAGTTTAGGTAAACGTATTTTCTTACCGCTATAGTGTTGACTAACAAGATGGGTTCTTTTTGGGTGCACAGGTGGATCTGGCAAAACATTCCTTATTTTGCTAATTCTTGCTGAAAAACGATCAAATATTGTATTGCATTGGCCGTTCCATATGGATGGAGGCAGAACAGCTCATTCAGTATTTAAGCTGTCACTAAATATTCAAAATAACCCTGACGCAGTGTAAAACAATTTTCCATGGTTACCGTGTTGAAAAAGTGTAAAAGTATCATCTGGGGTGAACATACTATGTCCCACAAACATTTGCTAACAGGTAATTGGAAGGTATTAAAAACAACGACAAACTATTTGGCGGCTCTCTATTAGTATTTTCAGGTGATTTCAAACAAACACTTCCCGTTAATTTACGTTCATCATACGCTGATAAAATCAACGCTTGCTTAAAATCATCCCCATTGTGGCGTAATGTTGAAAGTAAATATGCGCGTTAAAATGCTTAATAATCCATCCGCTGAAACATTCTCAAAACAAGTCTTAGATATCGGTGATGGAAATAAAATTACCAACCGATTTCTGCACAATCATTGATTCGAAAGATGCTCTCATTGAACAAATATTTCCCGATGTACACACACAGTACATAAATAATGAGTGGCTTGTACAAAGAGCAATTTTAACGGCAAAAAATTTAGTCGTTGACAACTTAAATCTGATGATACCAAAGTTGTTGCCAGAGAACTTGGTATCATACAAATCTATTGATACAGTTTGCAATGCCAGCGAAACTGTGAATTTTCTCACAGAGTTTTTGAACTCACTGGGTTTGCCAGGCATGTCAACACTTAATTTACAATTGAAAGCTGGATATCCTATTATTTTGCTTCGTAATTTGAACCCGCCATGGCTGTGCAACGGAACGCGATTATTCATTCAAAAATTAATGAAAAACGCTATCAAAGCCAGCGTTTTAAATGACAGTTTCGAGGTAAAAATATATTAATACCACGGATTCCTATTATACCTACAGTTGTGCCAATTAAAAAGTATTCAGTTGTTTTTCACACGGACAATTATATGTGGCATGCTCTCGAGTGGATAAACCATCCGGCCAATGCGATACAATATTTGATCGTTTTTTCAGCAAGAATTAGCGAAATAAGGAATGTTTTGCCAGATCTACCTGTGCACCCAAAAAGAACCCATCTTGTTAGTCAACACTATAGCGAATAGTAGACAAATTTGTATTGCTGTAAAGTTCAATGCTGCTTCAACAAGCATACATTCCCACTGGTTGTCGTCTTTCAGCAAGCCGAGAGCAAGGCATGCATCTTTATACGTTGGATACTGTTTCCCATTCAATTTACGTATATATTGAAATGGCAATGGGCCAGTAATATTAAACAACAACAGTCGAAAACAAAAGCACTCAGTGTTTCTTGGATTGACTGTAAATACTCGCCCCAAGGTGTTTGATTGAAATAAATTGAGACATGCCTAAACTGGTGAGCCTTTGCTAGCGGGGCATCCATTTTTTTTGCTTAAGCCCATGTAAAATAGTACTTGTCAATAGAGTAATGTTCGTGGAAAGGCACCAAAACCATTCGCACGATTACACGGTGGAGAGGGAAGGGTCTTCAAGCATCAACATCCGAAAGCTTTATCTACAGTAATGAGTGATATTACTGGAGCAAACATAAATATCTCTAAAAAAATATTATTTTTATATTATAAAAAGTGTAATTTAATATGATGTTTAAAGATTCCCAATACGGTAGTACAATGTGTATTAACTTATACGTTTTAAAGGAACAGTACAGGACAGTAAATCTTTATAAGTTGATATTCCAAACTTAAAATTTACTATAATCTTAATATTCTAGGTTTTTTTTATCGTAAGGAAATATTGCTGCTGCAAAAAAAATATAAAATTTAAATTAATAAAATAAGTATGCTACGGTGGTTGAATAAAAACAAAAATGCTAAGAAATCCCTACGGTGAAGTTAGTTTCCAACAAAATCTTCAAATAATTTTAAAGCTACTATGCAACAACCAGAAGGGTACCCTATAAACGCAATAAAACTAGCGAAGGCTTTAAACATGCCCCGAAAGAAAGCGGGGGACGGTAGGGGACAACTCTTGAAAAAGAGTAGGTTCAACTTTATCTCCATTATTTGGGGGTGGGAGTAACTTTTTTACTCTTTTTCACATCCTGAGAAGTGTGCGGATTTAATCTTAATGTGTGTTTGGCACATAAAAGTAGTGGCTGTTAGATTAAAGGTTTTTGATATTTAATTATACTAACACATATATGGATTGATATTATCAGTTATGTATAGTTTTGCAATACTTATAAATGGATATCTTATTAACAGCCACTAATAATATAATAAATAGCAGTGGTGCATTTATAAAATAAAGGCATTTTTTTAATATAGCTTACATTTATTTATCTCATAATAAAATTGTACATCACTACAAAATAATTTAATATTTCAGAAAATGTAGATCCTTACACAGAAATTTGACTTGAATTGGCTAGGGTTTCATTGCAAATATATACTTTATACAGTTGTACTGGTAATTATGGAAATTCAGATTATATTATCAAATCTTGCAGTTTAGACAACAATTGAGTTACGGCCTGTGATGCCACTGTATGAGGCTTGTCTTCTGTCGAATTGTGCTGCAAATTGTCTTGTGTCACAGCTAACTACAGCAGCACAGTTTGTCTGTATGGTAATGTTGAGTGTGTCTAGCAAACCAATCAACTACAAAGGCAGTTGCTGATATTGTCTTTCAATCGAATTTAAACTAACAAAGGCGGAAAAGATGTACTTGTCAAAACAAATATTTTTCAGTCAAACGGTTCTCTAATTTGAAGTTGAGGTGTTCTAGAAGTCAAGATTATGACGAAAAGTGCACTCAAAAGGGAAATACAAATTTAAGAAAATGTTTAAATCGTTGTATTTAAATTCACGAATATTGTAACTGAAAGAGCACAGTTTAAAAAAATTTAATATTACGGTATATTATCTGCAATGAGATACTATGCACCCATCTATAACTTAATTCCATTTTATGATGGCATTTTATCATGGAACTATTTTTCACGCAAGTATTTACAATACTTTATTAAAGTGACCGTTTTGATTTAGTAAATTGTAAAAAAGTGACATAGCGTATATAGGAAGGATTCGATATACACATATAAAAATAAATTGTTCAGTATGAAATTAATGCAGCGCCACGGATGATCGTGATGTTATAAAACAGTCTGGGATGTGAGTCTATTATCCAGAAAAGTTGTTACGTTGCATGCGGCGGATTTATATAATCCCACTGGCTGTCATACATGTATTATAGTGACATATTGAAATAAATAGATATTTTTATTTTATACACTTTTACCGATATGAACTTTAAAGTAGAGATAAACACCACATGAAATAAGGTAACGTAATTATATTCACAGTGGTATAAATTGTTCTATAGTTTCCGGACAACTTAACTTAAGTGTTAGAGAGGGCTTCTTAGCCCTAACTTCGCCTGGTAAAATAAGACATCTTTTATTTTATTACTTTAAACTTACACAAGTAATTAATTTGTTTCCAATTTATTACAACTGTCTGCCGTATAAAGAGATAGAGGATTAAAAACACAATTTTCATTAGTTTTCAGATATCAAGTTATAAATCATTTTATTAATATTTTAATGAAACAAAAATATAAAAAGTTTGACACGATATATAAGTCGAAAAAAATACATTACCAACTTGCTAAAACATCTGAAAAAATAGCGATTCGGAATTATAATATTTTTACAACTAACATTGGTTGTAAGCAAGCTTTCAGAACCAGTTTAATAAAAACTAAAATGTAACCAGACTATGTGTTAGGGTTTATTTCCCCTTTTGTTTAAAATCCTTTACTTTTTCCATTTCATTTATTTTGGATGTGCATTGTGCTAGTTGACATGACTTAGAGAGTAAAATTGTCTAGAGTTATATGGATAATTTATGAAATGCGGATGTAAGGACTTTATTTTTGAATTAAAGTGGTAGATTTTCTTCCATTGTCATAATGCACTACCGAAAAAAGGTACAGAAAAATGTTCAAGTTGTGTACACATTATGTTATGAACATGCTAATCTGTCTTTAAGGAAGTTTAGTTTCTCTCGTCAAGTGTGTTGGTAGTATTGCTGTAGTTGAAACAGGGACATTGCTGTGCTCACTATTGTCCATTATTGTATCATTAGTACAACACTCACTTCCTCGTTTGTTGTTTTCCTCTCACATGATACATTCTCATTTAATATTAAAGTGAATACTACTGAAAACAGAATATTGTTGAATATTTATATTTACAAACATATGGTATTGATGACTTAAAATAAAATACATGTATTATTTACAATCTAGGGGCCGAGAGCCAATTTCCACTGTAAGCAGAACGTATAAGCACAGATTCTAGGTTTTCTTGAAATTGTGTACGAATGTTTTCTAAAAAAGAAATAGTTCGTCAGGCACCCTAGTTTAAGGGGAGGATTGAAATGAGGAGGGTATCAAAAGAATATGTGAAATATGATACTTTATAAGTTTCCCTGATGATATCTTTCATAGCTTGAGACACTTAAAACTGACTGTAGCACACATAAGCAACAGTTATATTAGTCAGATAGCTAGATAAAGATAGTGAACTTAACTATTTTAAATGTCTCTATAAAGCTAGCTGACGTTTTATTTAATACAAATATTCGCGTATTATTACATGGCTTAATAAAATAGTTTTTCATTTAGTCTGACAAGCCAAGAAAAATATGATCTGAGAAAATATAACATTTTATACTTTAAACCCCTGATGGTACCCTCGAAATTCGACCACCACCTATAACTGAGGTAACTGACAATCAATTTATTTCTCGAGGGAAATTCCCATTTCGATTTCCAGAAAAATTCAGTTCTAAAACTTTCAACAATTAATACTGTAACTAAAGTATCACAATTAGCTGCATTAGCGAGCACTTCCCTTTCAAATGTAACGTTAACAAATCCGGCATTGTTGTTACTTTTATCGCCCGATGATACAAGTACCCTTTCCTTATACATAAACCAGAGCCAGTTCTTTCTGCTCCAAATGCTCTTTATATTTTTTAAGTACCCAACAAAACATGAGGTGGACCGCATTTTGCTTTTTCTGAAAATCTTTTGCAGTAACTTTATACAGGGTAAATATGAGAAAGAACGACATTTGGTACGATAAAATAATGCGTTATGAACATATTCAACCAGCAGTCTTATTTAGCGTAAGAACTTAGCAAAATTTGGTTTGTAGCCAAGGCAGATGATGTGAGCCTTTGCAAATGACATGAGATACAAAGATCAAATTATTGTATCAATATACAAACGTGACCTCTCCTACCTTATTACGCAAGAGAATTAAAGTTGATAGCTTATTTTTAATGACAGTAACGTACAACCTTAATCTTAAATATTGCATTGTAAAATACTTATAAATTATACTACATAATAAGATAATTTAGGCATGTGGTTCTATTTACTGTATATTATAACTATATTATAATTTATAGTTTGAAATTTTTATTGTAATATCTACATTTGTTTATAGAATCCGACATTTACACATGACTTCTTATCTAATAATAGCCTTATTTAATTAGGTAGCACATTCACCCGGCAAGTGAGAGATCCGGGTTCGACTTCCGGCGGAGCAAGTACTTTTTGTGGTTCAATGTTTATTTAAATTAAACAAGGCTATTGCCATTTATACAATTTAATGTAAATAAAAGTCGTTTGACAGGTATTTGGTCTTCCGATCATATGTTAGTTTGCTTATTTAAACGCATATGTGTAACAGATACGGCCAAATACAAAATAATTGAATCGGAAAAAGTAAGCACTCTGCGGTACATATATATATATATATATATATATATATATATATATAATCATACAGAAAAGAAATGTTTACATCTCTTTCATAGACAAAAAAGAAATTGTGTCAGCCTCTTGAGGCTTCGCTTGAGAATAACGCTCAGCCAAAGTCCATATTTAGACAAACGCTGAAGTGGAACGTATTCTTGTCTGCAGAAATAAATTTTGTACGATAAAATCATTCCTGAGGTGTGTTGGCAAATGATGAATTCATATTTTCATTCATTAAATTAGGTTTTATATTAAAAGATTCGGTGAGCTAGGGGTGGTACTACAATGCAAGAGTGTGCTTAGATCAAATCTTGTCAGCATTTTATATCATTAGCTTTCCAATATATTGTGTTTTCATTTACTTCTATGTAAAAATGAGTTTATTTACATATTTATTTATTCTGCTTTTTTCTTCTTGTTTCTATCATAGTTATCCACAAGCCCAATGTAAATATATTTTTTTACGTTTAGCAAAAGTCCTTGGAGTGGCATGTACATGATCTAACGCTGATAATAAAGCTTTATGCAAACTTTCAAATTGGTCAGTTCGTTTTTGAGATATCATACAGGTAGTCAGACATAAAAGTGATATTCTTCCAGTCACTTGTGTACTTTGCTGACGCTCAGCCAATTATTTTAATATTTATATGTTTTGGTAGATTGTTTGTATACTTGACAATTATCTGTGTAGAGACAGTAATTTAATTTTTTTTTTAATTCGCTAAGTCTTATAAGTATTTTTATAGTTGAACAAATAATCGGTAATAATATTATTTTAAATAATCTACACTAAAATAATTTAATATAACTTTTTATAATATTAAGAACAATGTTTTGACAAAAATATGGTTTAGGACATACATATACAAATTTACCTACGTAATATATTTAGTTTTGCATAAAGTAGACCAAGACGTACAACAATAAATCCACAGAATAATATTGGTTATTCACGGACCATGACTATTAGCTTATAACATATGAGATTATAATGGGTGCTAAAAGTCATAAAACTGTATTTATTTCTTTAGTTATTCAATGATTCTTATAAAATCTTGCATAAAATTATTTATTTTAGTAAGTTATATATAATGTAATGTGTTTTATATTAGGGGCCTTGATTATTGTTATATAACCATCTACATCAATAGATGTTATAGGCTAATCATCCATGTAATTAATCAAAAATTGGCTTTGAGTATTGATCTCTGAGGAATTCTATATTTTTATAAGTTTTATGAAGCCTGAACTCTCTGGCCAAAATCACTATTCTGTGCAGTCTTCCTAGAAAATTATTAAAATTTCGCAGTTATAATACTTTTCTAGCTATATAGCCCATAGAGAACATTGGATATACGTAAAACTGAAAATATTGTCCTTATTTAATCTAAAACTATCCACTACTTTACCATCTGTGGTTCCCTTTTAGTAGAACTGTATTAACTGTATAATGTAGTTTGTGCTCAAACATATAGTGATAATTTATCACTAAATAGTGTTAAGTAAGTCTCACCTAGAGTTACTAAATTGGTTGTGAAGGATTACAATTTTTGAAAAATTATTATTTTATCTAATTTTTAAGTTTCTGGAAAAATCCATAATGAATGAATGGCTTCGTACCAGCTGGATTAGTGCAGAGGGCAGAAAAAACAAAGTATAGAAAATTGCATTAGCCAGGAACCTCAGTAAATCGGGAATACCCTGGGACGAGAGATCCAAGAACTTGGTAACTTCTAAGTATAAGACATTTTCACAGGCCGGGAACTAGTGAATAGATCCTCAGACGGGAGATCCGTGGTCGGACACCTACAGGTGGAAGTTCCAAACGGGCTGATTTTTCCGTAGTTGGGACGTGGTATGTGCAAAGACGATTGGAAGGTGGTCGCTTCCGGAGGCTAGATGAATAACGTAGGGTAGCCAAGACTTCGGGAGCGCTTATCGATAACGATTGTTGACGTAACTTTAAAAAAAACTGACGACTGAGAGGGAAGGCCATAAGATGTTCGGTTAAGTTTGACATACATTTATACGAAGTTTTTCCTGAGGATAAGAACAGTAGCATTTAGGGGATGTGGATAAACTCTAGATTCTGGAAACCCTAATAGATTGATTTTCATAATCCTTATAGTTTCATTATAAACCTCAGCTAGTTTTATACTTGTTTGTTTGTAATAGTCAGAGGTTAATACAGGCCGTATGGTGGAAGAAGTTAGGATGTGCCAGATGTGTACTGTGTACTCAGATAGTTTGAACACGGCTGGTATAATGAACTGCGATGAAAACTAACTTTTTAGGTATAACAGCTACCGAGTCTAAAGGTTATTCATAAATAACACATAATAATACGAGTACAATAATACATATTTTTAGGTTGAGTGGTAGAGAGGGCTAAATAGCCCTAACTCCGCCTCTTGAATAAAGGCATATTTCATTTTATTTCATTTCATTTCATTTTCATAAAAAAAATTATATTTTTAAACTTCACCAATTTATTTTCAAACCACTCTGTCTCGACATGTTTTTTTTTAAATTTAAACTCTTAAACGTTAGGCCTACGTATAATTTTATACAATTTATAAAATGGACATAGCTAGAATCTACAAATTTCCAAAATAAAAAGTGTTCTCTCGTGTTAATTAATAAAACTTATCTTAATAATATTTTTAACATATACATATATTCAGAGGTATTGATTTACATAAGGAAAATCGGCGTATTTTCCGTGAGTAAAAATATGAACTGCTGCTAACGACAAATCTTAAACCATAGTGTAGGCGATATCATATGAAAACTGTAATCTGGTGCTGATTTTCCTGAAAGAAAAACGTCAACTATGCTCAGACAAATTAAGAGTTATACCAATATTATCCTCTGATTGCTCCTATTATAAATAATAATGCACGTACTTCTGGTAAATTTTAATAATAGTGTATTTGATAGGAAGAGAACAGATGAGTTTATTAATGGTTAATCAAGCAATTCGGCGAATTAAATTACATTAATAAATGGATACAGCGTTTAATTATTTTTTCATATTACACAATCCACAAGTTGATATTTGTTTGAACTGTTCAAATAACTGCATAATCCTAATAATATTATAAATACGAAAGTGTCTTTGTTTGTTTTGCTTTCACGCATAAACTATTCAACCGATTGTATTAACATTTTACATGGACATTTTTACGGTCTCTGGAATGAATATAGAAATATGTTTACTTCGAAAATTCCTTTGGGTTACACCTCACTGGTCTTTATAATAACGAAAAAAACCCATCTTCATTTCTATAGTTATGAAATATTAAATAAAAGAGCATTGTCTAATGTAATCAAATGTTCCTGTGTATACATTGTTTATTATTTAAAATCTTTGACATTTATTGTGGGTAAACTTTTTAAGTAATGACCATAGATTTCAACGATTGGGTAAGTACTCAACTAGCTTAGAAGTTCAAAAGCGTAAGATGATCAGAATTTGACACCGAAGACTCTCTTTGAAGCAGTCGGCAAGTACTATGCTGGATTAATGTTCGCTGGACTGTGCTTTTGAACTATTGTACCAATTCCAGCTCTAAATGTTCTAAACTATTACCAATATTTTTCAGTTTATAAAGAAAACAATGCTTAGTGTCATTATTAATGTACTTTTTGCTATACATTTTGATCAAATATTAAGTATTAGATTTAAAAGTCAATGTTACTATCTGACTTTTACTATAAATTTCAAGACTGATATAAAGCCCATTTTAGTTCACTTTTGACATAATTAGGCTTCTCTAATCTGTTATATATATTTTCTTGATTGGAAAACAAGGAAAAGTCAAGTATGGAACCAAAATAAAATTAACTAAGTAAACTAAACTTGTGAATTAAATTAGGAAGTGAATTACATTATTAACATTTTAAACTTTTGACTCGATCTTGAGACCAGAGAGAATGTGCTTTAATAATAAATTGAATGGCTGAAATATAGAGATGAACTTGAATAAGTGAAGGCTACAATCTGTGGTGTAGAATGGTTAAAAATTGCAGAATAAATATTAGTATTTTTTTGAAATACTGCTGGGAACTCATTAGGGACACTACTTATCTGCTTTGGATGATATGCACGAGGTACTTACATAAAAATAAGTGCCTCTCTTAGCTCATTTATAATATTATCCGACATAGAATGTTATGTACTTTATCAGCTGTTACATTTGTTAAAAATATGTTTGTGAAAGAATAAGAAAAAAGTATGTTAGATTCCTAAAAATAAAATCATACAACCCACCATAACAAAGGGATTGATTTTTCTGACTGGTTTGTATCTAAAGGTCACTTTAGTTTAAATTATTAGTAAAAATATGTAAATTTCCGATATATCATAGAGTATAATGTTAATTTTTAATTATTGTAATCTCGTATAAATTTCTTGTATTATAGCGAATATACTGAAATATATGTTTTTAAAGAAGTAACAGAGTTGAATTATTTTAATACTTATTCTTTCTATTCTTGTTTGGTATAATGCTGATACAGAGAGAAAATGTAAAGTTTTTTACTTAGATGTGGATAAACCTTTTGGTAGATTTGTAATTCAAAATAAAGAAAAAATATATACGAACTAAAAGTTACGGAATTTAATTTATGTGTAATATAAATTTGTGAATTCTGAAGATCGTAAATTTTGAGCTTTAAAAAATCACTAAAATCAATTTATATAATGCGATTCTACATTATTTAATATGCATTTGTGTACGACGGGTCTATGCAAGTATTTAATTTTAAAAATAAAAATTCAATCCATAAGTGAATCCAATCTATCGTTTGGTGTATTTGAAAAAAACAGCCAAAAATAAATAAGGCAAAGATATCTTATTTATATCAAACTTTAAATGGTTTAATTATTTGATACAATACGTAAAAGAAATATGAATGTTATTCAGAGTGTTTTTGGAATACATCCAAGAAATTAATGTGGTTCAAAATAAGTATTTGCAAGATTACAACTTCCAAACTTTCCAACAAAAAGTGAAAGTTTTCCTTAGTTAATTCACTGATTAGCATTCCCACCCTACTTTCTATTAGGTGGTGTTGGGTTATTTGCATTCCTTTAATTAGAATTCATGAACTTCTGTCTTTATTCAGTGTTGCTAAGTCTAACGCAATAATGTGAACAAGATTTGTTTATAATATTTGACCTAACGAACATATATTTGGACCTGTATTCAAAATGTATGTATTTTGGGAAAAATTATGTATCTTAACAACACCTTTTATTTTGACAATGAACTAAATTAGTACTCATTAAACACTACAAGAATATTCTCAATTTTTGAAAAACTTTATGAAAATGATAAGTGTATTTGTATCCGTATAGTAACAAGTAACAGTGCCTTTAAAATATTTATACACTTCGTATCATCTCTCAGTAAGGAATAAATGTTTATTAAAACAATGCGCAAAATAAAATATTTTAGACTTTTTTATCTGTATGAACTTTAACATGATATAAACATTCATCCTCCATATCTGAGTCACGTAGTAGATGTACTGAACAACAGAAAATGCTTTAAAAAGGTTGAGTTTTTCCAATATAATTTTAGAAAAGTTTCTATGTGTCAGCGTGTCAGCTATGAATTTAATTACGTGTCCTCTTTCCTTTCTTAATTTCTGATTTCAGCTCTTGTTTCTTTAAGTCAGAAAATATTATCTAAAATGTTGATGAAATATTACATAATTTCATAATCTTTGATTGTGTGGATGCACCTGAACCAGGGGCAGAAATGCAAATACGTGATTAATTTTTATTTAAGAATTATTGTCTAGACGGAAATACTTTGTAAGAAATATAAAATTAAAAATTTTTTAAATAACCTTTTTGTCGTATGAAAAGTGATTCTTAGAGTGCACTACTACCTCTTCCCCACTGCAGTATGGTGATAGGTGAATGTGTACATACAACACAAGTTATAACTTGCAGTTCTTATGAAAATTCTATATAAAATTTATACCTATTTAGTGACATTCAGTGGAATACTGTAGCATTTTCTTTTGTATTCAGTCATATTATAAGCTTTTAAAATTATTGATCTCTTATTACAATTTTTAAGTTGCATTCATACACACCGTTCAGTCATATATTACTTCTATAATAATCTGTTAAGAGCATACAACCCTATATACATTTCAGTAGTTATGGTAGGTAAGCTTTTAAGTCAAATTCAGTCTTATCGTAAGTCTTTGTCATATTCTGACCTACCGTAAGCTTTTTAGGGCATAAAGCCGTTTAAGTGCCTTTCAGTAAGTAATTATAGTAACCTCTAAAGACGAATTAAGTGGTATCGTAACCTTTTGATCATAATAAATATGATCTTAAAATCTTTAACCGCCATTACGAATATCTTTAGCTTTTATGTGCAACAGTCATATCATAAGTTTATTGTTGTTTTATGGTAGTTTCTTTAGGTTATTTTAAGCCTTTTCTATGGTAGTTAATTAATTAGGTCTTAAACTTTTTAATTTCCGTAGTTTTAAACAGATTTCTAACTTTTACTTATTCCAGGTTTTTCGAGATTAATAAGATATATACTACAGGTTTTTATTGAAATCAAGTAGAAGAGAGTAAGCTTTAAGTCATTTGGTAGAGTTGCATTCCGCCTTAGCGAAGTCTTATCAGCCTTATTTATGTTATTGTAGTAATTTATAGTCATTTTTCTGTTAGTTAGATATAATTTTATACGAAGTTCTCACCAAAAAAATAACACCCTATTGATGACGCTTGATTGAAATAGTGTAGTTTATTCAAACGTAATGTCACATCGTCTTATATTGTATATGATGTTTTTATTTACCTTTAAATGTGGCACTCAATGTTTTATTGGAAAAAATAGCGTTATCCTCTAAAAGATAATACTCTGATATCACAGCAGCAGCTGACCAACGCTTTACTGCGGAAACCAAATATTGCTAAACTTTTATTGCTTGACCTATCCCTTTATGATAGCAATATCATTCCCAGATATTATTTTGGGTTTTCCTTAAAGAATTCTTGGAAATAATGATGCGGTTAAAATTATTAATTATTCTTTAAAAAGGAAATGTATTAAATTAAATTTTATTATATATATATATATATATATATACAATAACAACCTGCTTAACTTGGGTTTTTGGAAACTTGATGATCGATCAGTTGAAATTACTTGTAAAACTAACTTACTGGTCTACATAACTCTACATTTTACATTCCATATGCTTAAATTGTGTTAGTAATCCTCATCAATAATTTAACCCAATGACTAACTAAATCCTTCAGATAATCAAATTCCACTTGTAGCCTAGGCCGAATTTGTGGAGGAGTAAAGTGAATAGCTCAGGCCTATGTAATATTTGACAATGGTACTATTATACCAGTAAATAGAGGATAGCCGAGTTTTCATTAGGTATTAATTAATATCAGAATAAGCTATGTTTTCGAATAAGCTCATTTTAGTGCCTTTATGACATCATTTTATT
This sequence comes from Homalodisca vitripennis, assembly GCF_021130785.1. Lineage (NCBI taxonomy): Eukaryota > Metazoa > Arthropoda > Insecta > Hemiptera > Cicadellidae > Homalodisca > Homalodisca vitripennis. The sequence goes on along the minus strand of NW_025777478.1, from coordinate 34,879 downwards.
TACGCAAATGTTGTTTCTCTAATGTAACAAGCATCCAATGCAATAAATAATGCTAGAGATAGTGATTGTGTTCTTCGTTGAAGTGTGCCTATTTTAAAGTTAGCTAAGCCATCTTAATAGGTAATCTGTGTTGCTTCTTCGAACATATCTGACTTTGTGTGTTCGCCTGAATGCACACTACTTTTGAACTTTGGAACGGGTTACACATACATCTAGTTTGATAAGCATAACAAGATTGAGTAACTGTTAATACTGTATATAAGTTTTGGAAAATAAAGATCTGTTACACTGAATGGACGCTCTTAAGATTCTGTTGACATCCATAAGTGGATATCCTTGTCTGGATTTTCGTACAAAGAAGATAGTATATGACTCTTCACCGCATAAAATCCAAAATATTAAAAATTATAATTCTATCGCCTTTATCGTATATAAGACTACTTAAATTAAATAAAAATGTACGGAGACAATTTAAAAGGTTTCTTCTTTTAAAAGATACTCACTATAATATAGTAGATTACTTTCTTCAAGACACTGTTCAAGGAGTTTTTGTACTAAAATAAGAATTTAAAATAATGTATGGGGTATTATAATTTAGATATGTATTTAAAGAACAAGAGTAAATTAGACAAGACAGTAGAAGTGTACGCAAATAGGACATAACATAAATATTCAATTAAATTATGAGCTTAGTGAATAATACGCAGTGAATGTCATAAAGTTTATGAGTGGTTGAATTGGTAGCCCTGCGGTCTGCAGAATGGTGCTGTTGAAGAAGCAATGAACTACAAAGCTAGGAAGGGCAGCACAGTAATAATGTTAGCTACATTACTGTTTGTGGGCACCTGCCTTGCACTATTGATGAGATGATTCCCTGTACTCCAATCTACAGTTGCTGGAAAGGGCAATGCTGGCTTACTGTATTAATGAGATTTGACACTAATATATGTTATTACTGCTCATCAATCGAATAATTGTTAAAGAGTGCGCCCTGGCGCTGAAAATTTTCGAAACTAAAATCAAAATAACTGAAATTATAAAATCTTCAGTGCCCATGGCAAATTTACTTTTTTATAAAAACACGATTTACCATGAAATATTTAGATTTTGTAAGAAATGTTTACTTCCGATGTGCCTTATTTGCAACAAATTGTTTTGGGAGATTTCAAATATTACTTTGTTAAAAAATCTCTATTACTATAGAATTTAAAACTTATAAAAAAATTATAAATAATAAAAAACAGACTTTAACTTTCTCAATAAAATCAATTGATTTAAAACATTACTTATTCTTACTCTTTATTATTATTTAGGTTTGAAGTTATGACCTTAGTTTGAATATACATTGTAACTTTTATAAGTATACCTGCTTATACAGATAATTTTGGATCAATAGTAATTTAATCAAGTCCTAATTTTTGAAAAGACATGTACTTGCTTATTACAATATTTGTCTTGTAATATTTCAATATTATTGAATCTCTCAATATATAAGTGCTTAGATTGTATTAACATGCGTACAGTTAATGTCCCATTCGTTTTGGGCAAATTAAACGTTTAAACAAATATGCATCTTTTTGTAGAGGAGGCCATATGTAGAATTCACCTTTTTTCTGACTGAGCCAGAAGGTTTAATTTACTCTGCACAAAACTTAAACAGAGAAAGGGTACATGATTTACTGCAGCTAAAGTAAATGAATAATTGATAAAACCGATGTTAAAAATGTGTATACTTATTTTACCCTGCATATAACCCCACGTCCTGGTTGTTTTCATTTATTAAAAATTTAAACGAATAACTGCCTCCCAATAAAAATACGCAGATAATTACAATTCACTCCCCATGCCCTTGTATGAGTAATCCATTGACCATTAAAGCTGAGGCGGTCATTCTAATTTAAATGTACATGTTTTGTAGTTCTTCAACGTTTAAAACTGAGGTGGTCATTAGAGCCGCACAATAGCTGCTTTTTAATTTGTCAACCAGCAATACAGAGGTGTACATTTCAACTTTACTTTATATGTTTCGTAGTCAGTCAACCATCAATACAGGTGTGGTTATTCCAATTTCAGTATACAAGCTTTGTAGTCTGTCTACCATCAATACAGTTGTGGTTATTCCAATTTCAGTATACAAGCTTTGTAGTCTGTCTACCATCAATACAGTTGTGGTTATTCCAATTTCAGTATACAAGCTTTGTAGTCTGTCTACCATCAATACAGGTGTGGTTATTCCAATTTCAGTATACAAGCTTTGTAGTCTGTCTACCATCAATACAGGTGTGGTTATTCCAATTTCAGTATACAAGCTTTGTAGTCTGTCTACCATCAATACAGGTGTGGTTATTCCAATTTCAGTATACAAGCTTTGTAGTCTGTCTACCATCAATACAGGTGTGGTTATTTCAATTTCAGTATTCAAGCTTTGTAGTCTGTCTACCATTAATACAGGTGTGGTTATTCCAATTTCAGTATACAAGCTTTGTAGTCTGTCTACCATCAATACAGGTGTGGTTATTCCAATTTCAGTATACAAGCTTTGTAGTCTGTCTACCATCAATACAGGTGTGGTTATTCCAATTTCAGTATAAAAGCTTTGTAGTCTGTCTACCATCAATACAGGTGTGGTTATTCCAATTTCAGTATACAAGCTTTGTAGTCTGTCTACCATCAATACAGGTGTGGTTATTCCAATTTCAGTATACAAGCTTTGTAGTCTGTCTACCATCAATACAGGTGTGGTTATTCCAATTTCAGTATACAAGCTTTGTAGTCTGTCTACCATCAATACAGGTGTGGTTATTCCAATTTCAGTATTCAAGCTTTGTAGTCTGTCTACCATCAATACAGGTGTGGTTATTCCAATTTCAGTATACAAGCTTTGTAGTCTGTCTACCATCAATACAGGTGTGGTTATTCCAATTTCAGTATACAAGCTTTGTAGTCTGTCTACCATCAATACAGGTGTGGTTATTCCAATTTCAGTATACAAGCTTTGTAGTCTGTCTACCATCAATACAGGTGTGGTTATTCCAATTTCAGTATTCAAGCTTTGTAGGCAGTCTGTTTACCATCAAACCAGGAGTGGTAAACGACAGAACAGAGTCAACTAGTCCACCGCATGCAAGATAGCGTATATATAAAAGAATCATGTAGGCACATAGCGTAGAGCGTATTACAGCGTATCACGTTACTATGTGATATGAAGTGTACAATAACACACTAAGTAGATAATCATGATAGGATGGGAAAGGAAATGAAATCTCAGTGAGCAGCTGGTGTTTTAAAAGTGTAGTGACTGATTCATCAACATAAAAGTCTTAGTTTCCGAACAAACATGATTATTATGGATATTTTAAATATGAAAACTACCATATTGTGTGTCTAATCCATGTGACTATCTCTAAATAATGCACTTGATAAAATACAATAATTGACATGTTTTGAAGGTTAACCTTCATCGTCAGACTTTAGTAGCCGTGGTGGTGGATGACCTTGTCATAGAATTAAAATTTAACATACACCACATTATACATATAAATAAATACCACTAATACAATATAAACAAAAACTATTGCACACGATGTTTCCTGCAGACTGTTTTGCTGCGCTCGATTGTGCGTATATTCAAGGCTTTTTGCTCAAATACTTTTGGAAAAATAGAGCCAATGGAGAACGCACTGCTATTCTCTCATCAGGGAGTAAATTTAAAATTACATTAATTGCGTATTTCTAACAGTTTCATAATTTTAATGGTAAAGGAAGATTAGTTCTTCCATTTAGTGTTTAGTCTTCTTTGAGACGTGACTCAATGGTTCTGAGTTTCTGGAAACGGTAAATTTTTGAACAGGGTTTCAACCTCGAAACATGGACTAGCTTGTTAGTTTCAATAAATTTCAGGGATTTTGACTTCTCTGCAAAATTTGTAGCATTTGTCGAAAAAAACAGTTTTTTCCTAAAATTGGCGTTCAAATGTCCAAAATAGCTTTAAATAACACCCTGCAGAGTAAGTCACGAGAAATTGCAATAAGACCAAAAGTGATGGTAAATTTGAGGCTTTTGAAGGCCATACATACGGAGTATTAAGGATTAGTGCAAGGAGTTAATTTGGATCTTAATTTGTCTAAGAAATGTTCCGTATATCTTCAAAAGAGTTTGCTGGTTTTTTCCAAAGGAATCAATTGAGTCTTTGCTTTAAAACTGTAAATATATCAGTATAAATTTCCATATAGGTTCTTTATACACTACTGAGTCAAGAACAACAATAGCGTTTCCTAATCAACTGCCAAGATTTTGACCGTGTCATCTTTCCCAAGAATCTGCATAGTCTTTTTAAATTGCATTTCTTTGTTTAAATTTTAACTTTCATCAATTTAAACCTTATTTTTATACTTTTTTTAGAGTTATATACGCAAACAAAAGAGGAAGACGGAAATAAATATTTAAATTCAAATTTTGAGCTAGCAAACATCCAAAATTTCAAGCATATCTGAACAATCTGTATCCATATAAAGGTATATCCCATCAACCAATACATTTAATTTCTTGTATTTTATTGTTTTAGATATTTTGACTACAATGTAAACTTTTTTGTGTAATAAATTTTGTAAAATTTGTCATGTTGTAAAAGTTGTATACGAAAGTAAAAATAATGGTAGTCATATTTGTCATAGTTATACTGGAAATAATACATTTTTGATAAGAAGGTCGGATTTTTAAGTATACGGTTTATTAAAATAGCTTTTAAAACTGTTTTTTTTATATATTATAAACTTTCCATGATCTACTACAGCAAAGCTAACCCTCTTGAAGTGCCACATTTGCCAAATGTGGAATATATTACATGTGTATGAGAACTCAACATAGCTAACCGAGAAGCTGGAATATTGGTTGTGTTACAGAGTGGCAGACTCAAGGGACATTGCAGTGCTGCCAACTTGCTACGTGATAACTGAGCCGATGGATGTCACTGAGTGCTGGGTATCGTAATGTGCTATAAATACAAGCACGGTTTGCAACTTTGTACTATAGTAACACATTTTTATATACTTCATAGTTATTTATTTTCGAATGATGTAGATACTGAAGTGTCGTAGAGTGAGGGAATATAACTGCAGTCCAACATCTTGCTGGATATGTTTACGAGAGATCTCAATTATAATTTTTGAGAACTTTAACAGAACGTAAGAGATGGAATGTGAGTTATTGTTACAATTATCTCTCAATTGCGCTCAAACCAAAGTAACAATGCCTTAGTTGGTGTTATTATGTACTTTATAAGATCACACAACTTCCTTATGTTTCTGAAAATGTATGGTATAATTTTTTTGTTTTAAGTAAAACCCTTTTTCTTCTTCTTCTACAGAGTGCTTGTATTGAAAGCTATGAAATACTCGTAAATTAATACCTAATTATTAAATCTGACTTATTTGATTGATTATAATATGACTAATTTGAGAGACTCTAGTAAAATGCATTCGCTACTAACAGCATAGCACTGCAGTACGAAGATTCCAAGGAAAATTATTTTAAAAACAGGGATTTTTCGTAACAGGATGTTTGCCCATCAGTCGCATTTTGTGATCTGGTGAAGAATGGTAAATTGGTTTTGAGAATTAACTTATTTTTTTTTAGTTCCATCAGCTCTCCAAGAACCTGAGGAAATTTGTCTTATCACGCTAAGCTACTCTGAAGCATCACTTTACTACCTTGAAGGATAAAATAAAAATACATCGCATCTGTGTTTGGTTGAATAACATTTGATTGCATTCTTTAGCTGGTAGTGAGAGAGTTTTATTACGGCCGTATATGGGAGTGGCGAAGGCCGAGCGGTCTAAGTCGTTGGACTTTGGGTCTGAGTTAGAGATAACGCAGGTTTTAAATCCTGTCAGTGACCATTGCACTTTTTATCAGTACCATCGACCTTGTACTGTATCGACTCTCCCCCTTATTCTGTTTGATAAGATCCTCGCACAGGCCAGTGGCCCATGAGGGCGGACAGAATAAGGCTTAAAAGGAGATCGGCCTCTCCTTAAAAAAAAAAAAAAAAAAAAAAAAAAATTTTGAAGTAGTTTTGTTTTCAGACGATGATTTTACAGAAGGCTCCTTAATGCCCTTCTGCAAGACCAAATGTGGCTAAGTATTATTAGGCTTTGGCATGCTGAATAGAATATGTCCTAATTTTCGTGATCACATTTAAAATAAAGCTAGAAGCGAATAACTACCACCACTATATCTTTTCATTCGAAATAAGTGACATTGTAAACTCAAAGGAATACCTTTTGATGAAAGTATTCCATGATGAAAAGAGAGCTTTAGAGGTAGAGCACTCGTAATAGTATAAAAACGTTCATACCTGTAACCTTGATTGTAGTTTGATACTTGAGTTTTATTGGATTTAAAGCTGGAATTCTTTGTCATTTAATTTTTATTTAGCAAAATCCTTGCAGTACTGAGACATTACAGTCATAAAGTCTTTTGCTAATTGTGTTGTGTTAAATGTAATGGTTGGTTGAATAATTATGTTAATAGCTTTAAGTATGTTTTAAATTTTACGCCTTAAGTTTAAATAAGCCTAGACCGAATACAGTTTACATTTAGTAATTAAGTTATTATTTCTTATTAAAAATAAAATAGCTGCTATTAAATCCAAAGAATTGCATTAAATGCTAATAACAACAGTTCCATTCATCAATATCCCATTTAAAATACTAATATTCAAAGTTTAAAATTACCAAGATTATCCTTGGCAACTCTTGGAAACATACAGTACTAACTAATAAGCAAATCTGCGCCAAATGAGTTAACTTTCCATTACAATATGGCACATAATCCAACGTTTTGTCAACTTTACCAACAGTACCGCTCAGGGAGTATATCTTTACACGATGTAATCAAAATAATTTCACTAATAACTTTATTCGTATCTTTTAAGTCATATTAATGGAGAAATTCCATAATATATTAAATGATTACGTATATGGTTCGTTTAAGGTAAATATTTATGCCATACAGATACTAAATTCGTTCTGAATTCAATTAGAGAAATAATGGATATAAAATTAATTTCATAAACTAAGATACAATACTCATATAAAATGCATTACGTTTAGTTTTTTGACATGAACTGAGTTAAATAATTAAAAGTACTACTAAAGGACAACTATTCTAAACTTTAATTCACTACATATTCACTACCTTCAAGTTCAACAAATAGTTTTTATAATGCCTCTCAACCAGACAGGGAATACAGGTAATTTTATTTCAAATATTTTATTTGAATAGCAAAGACGTAGATGTTGTGTACAAATCTTTATAAGATAAGCAATATTCTGTGAAATGTACCAGTGTATCTGCTAAATCAGCATAACAAATACATCCAGTTGTACGTAATGGAATAAGCCTTTCACTCTGCACATTCTGAGAACCTGGTTATTCACAAAACGTTTACTTTGTGATATATTACTATAGCAGTGATATATAATATAGCACTGTGAGATATTTCATGACGTTACAATAGATTTATTTCATAATTTAGGGAAAAAAAAAACGACGTTTTTAGACACAAAGACCTTATACACAGTATTGATAGGTACCAAGATTTAGATTCTTAGAAAACCTGATTGTTGGACAGTATTTATATGCAAATATAGTTTAATCTTATAAGGATAGTGAAACATATTTAACATAAGCGTTAACAGTAACATTGTTTTGAAGTAGGTTTTATGTATGACCACATTTATAAAAGGCAGAGTACAAACTATTTATAAAAATAATTCAATCAGGGTGTATGATTTTATGGTATATTGTCTTACTTTTTATAAGGTAAAACCATAGTATTATTATAATTAATAATAATAAGTCATAAATTATTTATTCAGCCAAATTAAGACACTATTGCACTCGATAATAATAATATTTATCAGAGTAACTTATAAATACAAATAATAGGCATTAAATATACACCAACCACCAAGTCTATGAACACCAGCCAGAAAATCATGAACAAATTACAAATTTCTCATTTTAAGACCTTTTAAGGATTTAGTAGTTTGACTTTAATTTAAGGCTGTCAAAAAGCCGTTAACATTGTAAAAAAGATGATTTTGAACAAGATTGTAGAATGGATATCAGTATTTCTATTGTTTATGTGTGTGAACTATAAGGTTGGGTTAATGGGATCGAGAATGTACTTCAATGTTGTTTCATAAAGACGATAGTTTTTAAAATCTAGGTGGAAGAAAATGTAAGAATTAATTGTATGAAGAACAGAATTTGTTACGCATAATTAATGTTTTCTTATACAGAAAAACTCCCGAATCGTCTTTTTTCATCATTAACCAGAAAAGCGTGTACCAGATCTCTCCAGTCCAAACGTGAACTGCGTAAGTAATTTGGGGATAAAAAAGAATGTTGCAGGAAGTCATGAAACGTCTTTATCGTTGTGAAGCCTAGAAGTAAGTAACGGTTTTAATGTATTTTTAACGATTTTCTTTAACAGACAAGCAATTTACAACTGGACGCTTGTGTCCTCTGTAGTTAGTATATTGGGCCAACCGGAGGGAATCTGATGAGAGTGGGGTAACAAGAGGGTGGTCCGACGAGAGGCGGGTGGTTGTGGTTATCCACAGGGAACAGCCTTCGGTAGACAAACAATTAATGCTGACTGCGTTTTAGCAGAGTAAAAATACTATCTCACACTACATGATGTCTCGCTACATAAGTCTACTATCCAATTATTAGTCTAGTTATAGTAAAATATTTTAAACGCATTTAAAATGGAATGAAAATCTTGATTCATTATCTGCAGAATAAGTCGGCTATATGAACAAATTATATGCTGTGTGTGACCAACGTACAATTTATTTACTTGTGACAAGCAGGTATGCTTTGGCTCAGACAAAATTCGTCTATACAACAGTTTTTTGTACCTATCATAATTAACCACGATACTAATGTTAATTTGTTCTGTAATACTCAGCCAAGTTTATAAATCAGTTCGTTCACAAGATATCGTACGGACAAACAGATACAAGAAATTTTGTCACCCGTGATAGACTTTGCTAATACTCAGCCAATAATATTAGTAACAAATTATTAGTCAGAAATAAACAGAGGATAAAGCTATTAAAACCAACAAAGAAAAAAATACATTGTTACCAATGAATTGTTATTTGCAGATCAAAAGTATGAGGACTGACTTTGCATATGTTTCAATTTATACAAACATATATCTTATTTAAAACACTAATCTATTCCTATAAAGTTAAAAAACCTAATATTATGTGTTAGTATGAATAAATCTAACCCAATGATCAGGTTATAGCACATCGGTCCATATCAAGTGTTGTGTTGTCTAATCTGAGGACCTCAGAGCCTGATTGATCACGTAATGGATGGCTCTGACGTCACTGCACAGCTGATTATTTCAACAGTTCCAACTCTTCCATCTGACAAACAGTAGAGCAGCATAATATTGCATTTACATGTTCATTAAATTAACTCAAAATATCTCGATTGTCATACAATTTGTATAACAATAATATTGAATCGATCAACAGACACTTACTTACTATCATACACTATTTACAACCTATGTCGTTAGTTCTCATATGGTATATCTTGTGTCCCTGAATGGTAAAATTTAATGCTTGTACGTTCTCATGATTATATATTTTTTTTTATCTGAAGAGACAGATTTATAAGAAGTGGCCGCGAGCCATGAAAGAACTTAAAACCCACTACATGAGATGCAATCACTGCTATTGCAAAATAGATAAGTGATGGATTTACACAAAAATTCTTTTGAGTGGATATATTTCTATTAAAGAATATATCTATGTGATACTTATTAAAAGAAAACTTAATTATGACCAATACAACTTTATGAACTATATTTCCGAGAGAAAAATAGGTGTTTTATTATAATGGAATGCTTAAAAAAAAACAAAAGGATAGTGGTTATTTGAAATTTACTATCTATCCGTTGCTAAGTAGCAAACTAAAAATATAAACGTATGAAAAATTGAATAAACGAAAGTTGCCTTCATTGGATCAAAAAACCCTGATTTGTTCATATATTCCCGCCTTTTTCAGATTTATTTCTGTTCCTATGCACGGAAATTTCTTTTACTTTTGAGAAACAGGTTTTCTTTGTTCTTTTCATTACGTTTAAGCCTTGCTGTGTTCTGAACTATCTTTTATGTGCAGAAGACTTCTGTCATAGTCGAATTTATGGCACAGTGTTTCCACTTTCTGACCCTCAGCCAGCGCCACCACCTTCGCTACACCAATCAACTGGACATTCAGTCCGTCAGCATTTTCAGGATTAAAACTCACATCAATACCCACCGTCTATCCCAAAACTTTCCATTCTATGCAAGAGTTTTGTCTACGTTAGGCTTTGCAAGAGTTTTAGGCAGGTTAGTTTTTTCTAAATTCGACAGTTTAACTAAATAATTTAAATTCATTTTAAAAGTAAACAAGTGTAGTTTTTCAAATCCTGCCTCTCTAGGTAAATTACGTAATGAGGAGTGTTAATGTAACCCCACATCTTGGCATCATAGCATATAATAGATCTTTTAACTACAGCAAAGCGCGAGTACATTAAACTTATCTGCACATCATTATTGCTAATGACCAACGCGACAACGACAACGTCAAGTTGACGACAAGTTAATCTCCAAATATTTCTAACTATTTACCAATTCTATCTGTTCTCTTTTAAACAACCAAGGATGAATAACAAAGAACCAAGAATAACCAAATAGCCTTGTTATTCACCTTTTAATCATTATAGTGGCAACCACCCTCTAGTATCTCCGGATTGACATTTACAAATAGACTAAATAATACAGGACTAAGTATACATCTTCAAATCAAATCAAATCATTTTATTTTTGCCAGAACATTACAAAAATGTATAGCAATAGTCATTTTTCTATAATTTGGACCAATCACTCCACATTGAGACCAGTCAAAACATACAGAAATTCAGTCGCCCCACATTCACTCATGCCAATTTTCCCATTTTCCAACGCTGGTTGTCAGTGTTCCAATTGTGCGGTCACCCAGTCGAATGCCATAAACTCGTCCGCACTATAAAATGCTTGAGACGCTAAAAAGCGTTTCAAACGAGCTTTTAATGCCTTGGGCGTTGGGGCGTTTTTGATTGAATTTGGCAACTTGTTGAGAAAACGAACTCCTGCCTGCGAAGGCAAGTGTTCGTAAACCCCCGTCCTGTGACTTCCAGTTCGGTAGGTATCTCTGCCTCTTGTCCCATACGAATGTATGTCTCGGCCACGTGTCATGGCACATTTAGACATACAAAAAAAGATTGTCTCTAGGATGTAGAGACACGGCAGAGTCAACAGTTGCAGTTTTTTTTAAAAGCTTCCTTGCATGTTTCTCTGAACCTTAGCTGTGCGATTATGCGAATCGCTTGCTTCTGCAAATTTGAATGCCCTGAAAAAATGATAGTTTGCGCTGGCTCCCCACAGCACCAAACCGTAGGTGAGGTGGGGGTAGATCAAGCCATAATAAGCCGTCATCAGTACCTGACTGGGGCAGTATTTGTCTAAAGACCTCAATACATAGATGCCCGAGGCCAGTTTTGAGCAAACATGATCAATGTGATAATTCCAAGTCAATCCCCAATCCAGGAATATTCCGAGGAATTTTGAACAGTCGACTTCCTCCAGGAAAAAAGTCATCCAATAAAACGGCTGGCCCGTCATTGGAGTTTCCTGATCGCAACGCGAAAGTCAAGAAATTTGATTTTGAAGAATTTGCTTTGAGGTTGAGGCTGTTAAAGTGTTGGGACACAATTGTGGTGTCAAGAAAAGTTTGCTGTTCCAGAATAGTTTTTGATTTGTTGGTGAAACAAAGTGTCGTGTCATCAGCGTACTGCACAAGTTTTCCATGCAGTAGTGATGACTCCATGTCATTGACATAGATGAGGAAAAGGATCGGACTGAGTATTGATCCCTGAGGGACACCATAGCTCAGCTGAATCGCTTCAGAGAATTTGTTTGAGATTTGGACGATTTGTGTTCTGTGGCCTAAAAATGAGCTAATCAATTGGAGTGGCACGCCCTCTGATGCCATGAGATTCAAGTTTGTCAAGCAATTTCGAGTGGTCAACACAGTCAAAAGCCTTAGATAAGTCGAGAAACACACTTAATGTGGGGAGTCCTCGACTCTCTAACCCCTCTACAACCATTTCGACAAGACTCACAACGGCGTCTGTAGTCGATTTCCCCTTCCTGAAACCAAATTGGTGTTCAGAAAGCAGGTATATGGTTGTTTAGAAACTGAAGCATTCTAGTTAAAAAGAGTTTTTCAAAATTTTGCTCAATGCGGGCAAAATTGAGACAGGCCTATAATTATTGGTTGAGCTGGGATCATCTTTTTTAAAAATTGGAGTTACTTTCGCGTTTTTAAGGAGCGAGGGAAAAACTCCTTGTTGAAAAGAATGATTGACTAATTGGGATAATGGACTCACAATATGCTTTGAGCACCTTTTAATGAGCCACACAGACATTAAATTAATATCGTTTGATTTTTTTGCCGGAGCTGTTGAATAATTGTTTCGAGCTCATCCTCAACTACAGGACCCAAAGCCAATGATGACACTGGGCTCTGTCTTCGCGTGGGGTTTACTTGCGGAGGAGATGGACAAGGACCTTGCCTCACCAGCAACAGACGCGAAAAATCTGTTAAAACTCATTCGCAGCCTCAGTCGCATCCTCTACAAGCCTATCCCCTATTTTGATTTTTATTTCCGTCTATGATTCATTTTTTATTGTTTATGATGCCCCAACAGTTTTAGAAAAATTTTTTGACGAGATGATTGATTTAGAGACATCATATGCTTTCGCAGCTTGGATCACTTTTTTGTAAATTCTTTTGTAATTCCGAAAAAAAATTTTGAAATCTTCGTTTGAAGTATTTTTTGAATTTCGGAGAAAAAATTTAAGTTTTTCTCTCGATACCAATATTCCTTTTGTGATCCATTTGTTGTTTGCCTTTCTCGGGCAAACTTTGATTGTTTTAGTAGGACAGCATAAAAATTTAGATGGTAATTAAAATTTTTGGAGAACAATTTTAAAGTGCTGCTCTACTGACTGTGGTAGATTTAAGAAATCCCCAATTTTTCTTTGGAAAGGGAAGCGTTGAGGGAGAGCAATGTTACCTGGCCTTATGTCTCTTATAGTTTTAGTAGTTTTGGACTCCCTTTCTATTTTTTCGCCACTAATTACAGCCTCTTGGCCGTAGTGGTCTGAGATGGCTGTGTTTACCACGGATACCGCGACACCTGAAAGGTTAGCGATGACGTTGTCAATTGCTGTCTGTGTTGTTGCCGTCACTCGCGTTGGTGTTTTGACTGACAACGCAAGGCCAAAAGACCTTAACAAATCGATAAACCGTGTTGTGGATGGGGTGATTTGTGTCCAGCGCGTCAATATTGAAATCACCCATGAGGACATAATCCTGTTTTTGGTTTGTCAGGTTCAGTCAGCACGGCTTCGAATTTGGAAAAAAAAGTTTCTTCGTTTCCGCTGGGTGACCTTTAAATTCTGATGACAATCAATTTTTGACTTGTTTGTGTGAAGTTTGATCTTTGCTTAAGGCCCATATTAGTACTAAAACTATTGGAAAGTCAATCTTTGACCAGACTGAAACGCGAGTGTTACTCTATAAATCCTTTGTTGGCGTAAGAACACGGATGGAAACACCTAAACATGACAGCTTATACAGTAACGCTCCTATATTAATAGTCCTAGTCCTCGTAATATAGTCGAAGACAGAAGGAAAGTCAATAAGGAAACAATACAACTTACCTCTTTTACCTTCCAACCTATAATTAGCTATACAAACTAAATTAAATATGTTATGCATAGTTGAATAACCTTTTCGAAAACTATGCTTGAAATTCAGTTATAATTTTGCGCTCGTTTAACAAATTTATTTGGCGATTATTTATTAATATAAACTTTTAAACAGTTTAGCGATACAGTCAATACATGATAAACCCCTATAATTTGCTACATAATTTGTGTCTCTTTTTTATGCAATTGAAAACAATTAATTTTTTTAAACTGTCATCTACCTTTCCTTCCTTATAGATTTTATCATATATACTAAGCAAATTCATTAAAATCAACTATGGTGCGTTCTCGTAAAATTCGTAAGATATCCTGTACTGACCTGGTGCTTTGTTGTTCTTTGCCAAATGGGAGTATATCTACAGAGTTGAAAATATACAGTTTAATATATTTTCCCGTGTCATATTTTCCTTTCCTTAAAAAACATAAAGAACCAACAGCCACAACATAAATATACGTTAAAAAAGCGTTAACAAGCCATATTCAGACCAACATAAACGTTTGATATAATCGTGTTATACTCACTTTAAGCAAATTCATTAAATGAACTGTGATGCGTTCTCGTAAAATTCGTAAGATATCCTGTACTGACCTGGTGCTTTGTTGTTCTTTGCCAAATGGGAGTATATCTACAGAGTTGAAAATATACAGTTTAATATATTTTCCCGTGTCATATTTTCCTTTCCTTGAAAAACATAAAGAACCAACAGCCACAACATAAATATACGTTAAAAAAGCGTTAACAAGCCATATTAAGACCAACATAAACGTTTGATATAATCGTGTTATACTCACTTTACATTCAGAAATAAAATTAACATACTAGCATAATAGTGGATTTTGTGTGTTCTATAAATTTATTTAATCAAATATTGCGCGTCAGTTACATATCATTTTAATGCCATGACAGTACATAGGAAGGCCAGAGTTAGTACTATTGAACTGTTGAGTAAAACACATGTGTAATATTTGAATTTATCAAATCGTGTTGAACGGCGCAATAATGTAATGCTTGTTACATGTATATATTACCGCATATACTATAATCTAGTTTAGTTACAATTACAATTTCATTATCAATAATTGTCGTATATTCGTAAAGTTTTTTTGAAAACATTAATTTATTTAGTGCTTACTTAACATATACCCTGCTATTGGAAATGCTAATTGTTATATAAATAATTTGATATTGTATACTATTGTTTTAAATACGAGTAATTACATTGTTTTGTATACTAAATATATAAAAATTATAACTTTTAATATAAAAAAACTTTAAAAATAAAGCTTTTTAATGTATTCTCTCAGGTGTATTTTATTAGGGAGACAATTATAAAAACAATAATTATCCGCGGTAAACTGAAATTTGTATTTTCGTCCAGTTTAGCCGCGTTGGGTAATATTTAATCGTACCAGACAAAATTCGATATGGATAGTAAAAACGTTTCGTCAACTAGATTTGTTAGGTTATGATACATTAGAAGTGGTTTTATTTCCAAAATAAATTGGAATATTTGATCAAAAATTATCATATTTAATGGTATATTGCAAACTTAAAATCACAAACCAAAATTATTAGTAAAACCTTATTGCTTTGATGTAAAGAAATCAAATACTGTTAATTTCAATAACAATCTTGAAATTAATCGTAAAAATGTTCTAACATCAAGTTTTCTCCCTCTAATATTTTAAAGACTCTGAATCAAATTGTAAAACTATTGCTTTGAAAAAGACAAATTCATTTCGTAATTACAACAAAATGTGCACAAAAAATAAAAAAATTATATGTCCTTCATATATGGTATTTGTGAAGAATCTATGGAAGATTGGCTTGATTGGAAACCATTATCATATAGGTAGGAAGAAAATTGCCATTGTTTGGATAATTTTTGTAGTTTGGTTTAGAATGCAATACAAAATACATAAAATATATAAATATCTGCATTGTAAGTATTTGCATGAATAAATCTTATTTAATTAATTAATTAGTTGACTGAAATTAGTTTAATTTACTACCTCAAATATACTTTTGTAAGTTCTAATGCATTAACATGGATAAAAAACTGATCACCACCGAATAAGTGAATGAAAACCTCCTTATTAACTAGTTATATGATCTCAAAATTTGTATTCGATTATTTGAAACTAGAAACTGACATTTGTAATATCAGTTGGTAATGGATGTACAAGTATGCCTCATGTGTTACAGTATCTCATGTCACATATTTATTTTCATATAAATAAGTTCTAAAACAGGTGGTTATATAGGTTAAGTTACAATCATATATGGTTATAGTATCCGTATCAGGTTGTTAAATCACCTTGAGTTCGATATAAATAAGTGAGCAAGTGACAGGGGAAACATGACATCGCATGTCTGTCAGACGGTAGAACTGCCCCACGTCAATCTTTCACATTTACTATAAATCACTTACCGAGTGTCAATGCCGATATCATTCAGGCACGGAACAGCTCTTACATAAAATAATTCAAAAACATAAAAATTGTTTGTTAAATATAAATGTACGGGGAACAAAAGTTTCTTTTATTGTGACGTTCCAACTAACCATCAAGTGTTTTAGTATCCGTAGAATATTTGTTCTTAATTTCTTAATGGTTTTAAAAAAGGTTTAACACTTTCAAAAAGTTGATCAAAATGCATTGTAATGGTTCTTGCGGATTAATCACTGCAAAAAGTGGTATGAATCACTTCTGGTTGTGGTTTCAAAGAGTAGACAACAGAAAATGTCTCATTCTTAGTCGCCAATTATTAGCGTATTTATTCTCACTTAAGAATATGCAGACTAGGGATGAACAAGTAGTGTACTGTATTACTGATGTAGGACGTTTTAGTGTTGCACAGTAAGGGAAACTTGGAAGGGATGGAAAGTCTATGTATGCTCACTGCATTGCTAAGTTGCGTAAAAACTTATCTTGTAAGGCAGACTGTGCAATCAGCTGGACAATCAACAGAAGTATATAATGCAAAGGAGAGTAATGGAAACAAGAATAATTGTCTTCTATACTTGGTTGTAACTTTATGTTAGAGAAAAAAAAAACTATTTCACCACTTACTGTAATATTTTGTCCGTCCTCGCGTTCTTTTATTTGTTTTAGTGGATTTAGGTAAATGTATAAGTGCAGTTTTGAGAAAATATTTTGGTTCCAACATGAATATATTCACTAAACGATTGGACTAACTTTAGCACATCATTAAGTAAATGGCTCACTGTTAATAGTTCATAACATTTTCTGTTGTATTTAAAAAAAAATTTTAAACTTTGGAATTCGTAATGACCAGTTAGTTTATATATAAGACGTCTTTCAAGGGTATTATTATTGCCGTGTTGATGTTGGGCTTTCATGAAATTATAGAATTCAACATTGTTACCAATATTTTTATATTCATCATCCAAAATATTATGTCAACCAGTCAGCACTTAGCCATGTAAGCTGAAGTGGTTTGGAACCCGGTTTGAATTTGCAGGTTCATAAGATATTTTGAGCATTAATATTGATATGACTACTCAGTGTGTCCTCTCCCATTCTACGCATTAGTCCGTCTTATATTTGTCCTCGACTTGACGTCTAGCAATATAAATAAAGAAATAAATCAACGTAAGCCACGGTTATAATTTTAATATTAGGGAACACGATTAATACATGATATGCAATATTAAATATTCAAATATTTTTCTTCTTTATAAAAAACATACGTCCTAGATTGAAAACACAACATTTAAATTTGACCAGTACCCTCGCTAACTCCTGACTAACTAGGTACAGTTGAAAAAATACTGCACTATGATTTTCCATTGAATTTTAGTTAGGTATTCCTATTTAAATTTATTTTGTATTAGGAATCCAAAATTAAATAGTCACGTAACTTTCAGTGCGTGTGTTTTAAACCACGTGTCATATTATTAGCGTATAAATGTTGAAAATATTTACCCCAAAACATGTTATCTTTAAATAGTTGTTTATAACTCTACTCGTGTTTGTTTAAATAAGCACAGGTCACGTCACGTGTTGCAACTACGTACATAATGCCACACAGTCATGATACTTCGTTTTGAGAATTAAGTCACTTGTTTAGTAAAATGGCATGTACGGACAGCATTTGCGTGCCAGATGCCAGATCTATGTCTTTAAACGTCCTCGGGCTCGGTAGGAAAATAAGGATTTCCAACACAGTTGACTAAACAAACTTGAACATTTGTTTACCTATAACTCTTGTTTAACATTTACTTGATCGCAGCAAAAATCCATAAGTATCCTCTTTCAATGTAGAAGGAAGGAATTTGATATACCACGTGGATGAATAATTTCTATGTTCAAGATTTTTTAATCAAAATTGTTTCCCAAAACAATACTTAATAATATTTCAGAACAAAAGTACATACAAAAGTATCAAGTGTAAAGTAGGTGCAAAGTTGAATATTACACCTCCGCAAATTTG
The DNA here is from genome assembly GCF_021130785.1 of Homalodisca vitripennis. NCBI lineage: Eukaryota > Metazoa > Arthropoda > Insecta > Hemiptera > Cicadellidae > Homalodisca > Homalodisca vitripennis. The sequence continues at coordinate 16,534 of NW_025777478.1, read as the reverse complement.
TCAGGCCAACTATTTTTAAATAATCAGAATTTTTCAAAATTAAAGCTTTTTAGTTCAAAATATATCTACTAGCAACATTTCAAAATTTTTGGATAAGGTTTGGAAAAATAATTATGAATTTTTTAAAATTTACAAACATATAAAATAGTTAATATACAGGTATATATCAGAACATTTCATAGTAGAAGCATTAAAAAAATTCCAAAGTCTCTTTCAATCTAAATCATGGCATTTCGCTCTTACAAATTAATCTACAAACATGTTGTTTTCAACTTTCTCTGATATCACAATTAAATGACTTAATTATTTTCTTCCTTGACAATATAAGAATTCAAAGGATTTTGAAATGAAAAACGTTTTTTTAGTTTTAATTTATCAGTATTGATAATGTTTGAAATGTTTTAAGGGAAAAATATGTTGACATAAAATATTTTATATTTAATATTTTGTGTTTAGAAACATGGTGTTAAGTGTTGAAATTTAGTAACTCAAAATATTTTAAATTGGAAAATTTGTGGGAGTTGGATTTTTCATAATGTTTTAAGTAACAATTTTTTAATTTCAAATATTTTGTCCTAGAACATTTTTGGAGTTAGAATTGTTTGTTGAAAATGTTTCGAGTTTTAAGTTAAAAATATGTAGACTTAGGGAATAATTTGTTAGGAATATTTGTTAGTAATATTTTGGGTAACATAGATTCAACGTTAATTTTTAAGTAACAATCTTTTGTGTTTGGAAATATTGGGGTTAAAATATTTAGTTCAAATGTTTTCGAATTTAAACTTTGAATTCAAAGATTTTAACTTGTAAAAGTTTCATCGTTGAAATTTTTCGCGTTTGAAATGTCGTAGTTAAAAATTATTTGATCTGGAAAACTTTCTATGTTAGAATTGACTGCTTGATTTGTTTGGTTGTAAATTTTTAATTCAAAATTGTTTGAATTAGAAAAAATTCCAACTCCAAAATTTGTTGGTACAAATATTTCAATTAGAAACCATTAAATACAAAAAAAACATTCTGAAAAAATGTGCAACACAAAAAAATTCCTAACAATAAATTCCCAATCTTAAAAATTTTCTGTAAAAAACGTTCCCTCTAAAAACTATAACATTGACAAATTCCGAGTAAATAAATCCAAATTCTTACAAAAACATCCGGAAAGTTTCCTGGTCCTAATCTGTATGATTCTTAACTTTCCATGGAAACGAAGTTCTTAGATATTTTATGAGAATTTCATAGAATGATGAAAACAGTGTGTCAATTGAGAGATTTTTAAGAACTAATTACCATGATCCAGAGTTAGGAATTGCTCGGAGTTTTCTTTTTATTCTATGAGGAACTATTGTGTTATAACAGTGTGCACTACCTTTTTATCGTTGCTTCATAGTGAGAAAAGCACAAAATATGATACTAGAGTTATATAATACGCAGGCAAGTTTGGTATTATATTTTCCACTGATGAGCGACCATTATCAATCTGTCTTGTATAATTCCATGAATATTGGGGATACAATTAAAATTATTTATGATATTAAGGAACTGATCAGACTCGTTCGTGGATTTCGGAATGAAGAGCTCTTTGTTTATAATGAAAAGCACAGCTTTGAGTTTTTTCCATAAAAAGCCATGAATCCATTCGAGGACCGATATAAACAATCATGCAGTGCTTTTCAACTTATAATCAAGGTCTCTGTCACTTCAAAGTCGAGCTTAAAATCACGGTACATGATGACATTATAGCGAGTTTAATAATCCATTTACTTTTATCAATCATGAATATCAGAACTATCTCAAACATTTGAGGAATTTAAAAAAGCATAAAAAGGAGGTGGTTTTTAAGGTTCACTTCATACAGCACGGACACAAGCTGAGCAATTTGATTATTAATTCAGCGAATATTTTCAATTAAAAATCGTTGAATATTTATATTTACTTCAATACGGTAGGTTAATTCAGAAATATTATTTTTATTAGACAAAGGTACAACAACCAATTGGTTGTTGATGACTCTTCGTACACCTAAACCGTCGACAGTTGGACTAAAAAAACTATTGTCGTAGTTATCCTAATAATTATTGAAGAAATAGGAATCGACAGTAGTGAATTTTGAGATTTAGATAATTAGATAGGGTGTCAGAATCAGCGTTTTGAATTGATTGAGAGGGAGACCTGTGATCTCGAATTAGGCCAAGATTGCTTGCTTCAAAGGAGGAGTTAATGGTATTGTCAGCAACAGCGATCATGGTCTGAGAACACGAAAGGACCTTCAAACCACAGCTAGATTACATGCTTAAACTCTCGACAAATAATAATCTTTCCCCTTTTATGAAAGTTTACTACCCTCTTATATATCATATGAAATGTTTAGATTGCAAATATAAAACTCATGTGTTTCTAAACAATTGTGTTAGCTCCTTAATGTTACTATTTGGTTTCTTGTTCATTGGTTCTCTTCAGAAAGTTGACTGAGATCTTATTTAGGCGGTGCAGTCAAGATCAAGCATTTAGTGTTTGGTAATGATGCAAGGAAGTCCGCGCACACATATACTATTCCACAATCACAAGTAATATTAATATAATTTACATCAACAATGACTATGATAAAACCACTGCTTTTAGAACGAAACGACTCCGCCTTCACGCCTCTTACAACATCCTGAAGTGTTGCACCAGGTTTTACGTGACTAGGTTTTAGAAAACACAGTTTCTGCCCGGATTCCTTTTCAAGTAGTTGTAAGCATATCCTTCGTATTGATATCAATGTATAGTGAGAGTGTGATGATGTTAACTGGTGCTTGGATGTGCTGGACTTGTACGCCATCTACTCTTTCATTAGATTAATTGTCAGAAACTATTAGTTTTTTGAGCTGTTCAGATTGAGGTTTTGATGCTTAATTATTACTTGGGAAAATCTCAAGATTATTATTATGAATGATTATACAAATGGCAAACGTATGGCATGATCTTCAGACAATTTTGCATTATTTTCCCTAAAACCCTTAAAATTCATTGTTTTTTTACATAAACATTATCATCAAGATGAAGAATGATCGCAGTCTTGTCGATATCTTGTGTATTCGATGACATCAATTAAACTATTGAACTTATGTGTATGCAAATAAGGCCGTATTGAAAGACATATGATTGAATTAAGAATCGTCAGAAGTATATTGTAAATATTCTATTTTAAAATTTTCTGAGGTAATCAGGCAATTCAAATTTAAATTATTAAAGTAAGGTACGTTAAAGGGCATTATCCTTAGCAAGTAAGTTTGAGAATCAGTCATTAATAATTTTAAAGAACATAATAAAAAGGAAAAACTTTGTTTTATTTTATGTCACAATCTTTTTTTTTGGCATGAAAGAGTTTTAAAGAAATATAGCAGCTAGCAGTTTACAATGTGTGCAATTATTAACAATTTAATTGCTATCAAAATAAATATATAACATCTTTGCTTACCTTACATAATCAGTTGAACCATAAAAAGACTTTACTACGAGTGGTAGCATCTGTAATTAAATCGCTATGAAAATCAGTATATCAATCTTCCATTTCTTACATACAGTTGGATTATAATATAACTCAAGTTGTGAAGTTTATGTGGTCTATCTACACAATTTGCTCCCCCTCTGGCTTTCATGACTTCATCAGAGATTTAGTGTCAACTTCATTGAATAGCTACATTGTATTCGTTTCATAATTAATCCATGCTATTATGAGAAGTTAAAAAAGGGCTCTAATGTATATGCACATAAAATAAATTGGATATTTATGTAAAAGCAATATCAACCCTGTTTAAAATGTGGGTGTTATAGCCTCTTTACTAAATACTACATTTTGTTAGGTTGGGATTTTTAAACGCATAATGATGGCCTTTGAACAAAGGAAATGACGTCTATTTTCAATTTGGAGATATTGAGGCACATAGTTTTAAAGTTTGGGCTTCATACAAAGCTAATCGGTGGAGTAGTTTTTACAGCAATTTCTACCTAGGTATTTAATTTTATTTTCAAATTTTGTGTTTGTGAAATTTTGACTGAATTTATTTGTAAAAACAGAGGGTTTCAAAAATGTATAAGAACAGCCAATATTAAAATTTACAAAACGCTATCCGCAAAAATGTATATATTATAAAATAATTAGCTAATTTCCTTTCAATGAAAAATAACTCTTACAAACACATACAAACAATCAATATAAATTTAGCTGAAACCATTAAGAACCGAACAATGTCATAATCAACACTGTAGGACACTCTAGTAATGTGACAACGGAATTGCTTGCAAGCTGATAATATTAAAGCTGTCTGGGATTTAATTTCGTAATTTAACCCAAATTCCACTGTTTCAGCCATTCCCTTGAAGAGAAAAGATGGAATTACCGATTATTCATAAATTAGTGGTAGATAAATATTTCAGCACTTCATAAACCCTTCGATTTGTTTGAATCGACTTTTGTATTTGTTTGAAAAATTCAAAATACAAAAGAAGGTAGTTTTACAATTTTTTAAGTTGAACTGTAACTTATCATCTCAGTGTTATGTATATATCATCAAATGAATAAGCGTAAAAGAAACATTATTTCATTCCAGTCTTGAAGGATTCGATCCCTTCATCTTTGCACGGACACTAAGGTTTAAATATATACAAACATGACATTCTTCTATACATGAACGCATTCATTACGTTTAAAATATTCACCATGTCTATACATTAGGATATTATTTAAAAGCTAACTGCGTTTGGGAATGGGTAGACTGGATATTGTACCATGTATAGTGCTCATATAGGGGTTTGAGAAATATCACACCTTTATCTGTGAATTTGATCAAATTTATAAACTGCGGAATAAAACATATGAAGTTTAGGATTTGATATGTTTGTATACAGCAAACTGTCTTTACTTTAATATACGAAAATTAGTACTGGGGCATTTTAACATATACTGTATAGCCTGCATGTTAAAAAATTCCCTTTTTACTTCATAAGATCAAAATAAATTTAAAAAATAATTGCTACTTTTTTATATCTAAAATTTGATCATTTTAAATACCGTTCAACTTGAGAGTAACTATCAGGGTATCAGAGTCATGGTGTTGTCAGGTGTTAATGAATGCTAAGCCTTCTACATTGAGCCAAGTCTAACTTGCGTGTCACCTTGTTTATTTTAAATCACAGGTATTCATAAAGGGAAATGAATCTTTACATGTCCATTGTGTGTTTGACAAATGAGAAATCAAAAGAATAAAGATATAAACTAATGAAAAGCTCGTGAAACACGTTTTTGGTTTTAGATCGCCTAAAAGTGATAACAGATAAGCCCTCGATACACAGATTATCATCTTAGAGGTTTAACTTCATTCTTTCATTAACAGTTTTGCGGCTAGCCATCTTCTTTGTATCATTAAGGCATTTTTCCAAGAAAAGTACTTAAATATTAGATAATATATGATTTTTGGTGTTCACGGTATATTTTTTTTTATTCTGGCTTCGTGCAGAACTTATTCTGTAGTTAATTTGATAATAACACATCATTTTACTAAATAATATTTGTTTAAAGTATGTCAGAGTATCGAGACGTGTAGCTGCTGAATTGACGGAACTTTACTTTAATAATAATGACATACTTAGTGCTGAAACTATGTTGTATGACTTGGTGAAATTCCTAATTGCAAGAAACAAAGTTTTCTGTCAATAAATATGTTTATATTATGAAACCAATGAAGATTTACTTAAGCCTAACGTTTTATCTGTTCATTATTTACAGGAAGTATTAGTTTATTTTACAGTTTATACAGCATAGTATAAACTCAAGGAAACTGCACGTGGCACCTGGCACAAAGTAATTAAACAGAAGAATCTCTTGGAAGATTCAGAACTCGTCTTGCTTCTCTATTATACATTCAGTGTTTTCATTGTTGCAGTTCAAATCCCACTTTAACTTTCTTAAAAATAATTTAAATTCCTTTGTAAAATAAAAAACATTTACATGGGTTTAAATACGTTTTACAATTATATTATGATGATAATTGATTAAATGACGAAAGACTTCATTTATAAATACACAATAAAAAAGTGGAGTTAAAACTATGCTGTGGATAGTTTATGAGGGTTAGCACTTAGGACTGTATAAATATGATTGTTACTTTATTGAAAGTAAGGAGACAAGGAATAATATGTACTAGAGTATTTTAAATATGGAAGATTATTATAAACTATTGTCAGTCTTATGAAGTATACAAGAGGTATGCACATACTACTTGATTTTAACAGTATATTTAAACACAATTTTGAAGAAACATTTTCATTGAACCGTCTGTGATTTTGAAATAAAAATCCTTGAAAAATTATGAAACAACTAATATATTGAACGTTTAGACAAATGATTTTGAAAATATGGTAGAAACATTATTGAAGTTATCAGGTTCAGCCATGTTGTTGCTACTTTATTTTTAACATTTCTAAGGTTTGGTGATCACTATCTTGAAACTGTAAGAGGAATAACATTTAACAGTAATAATTTGTTTTAAATTGATTAAAGTTCACAGTATGTTAGTTTTTGTAATAGCAGAGATATTTTAAAATGCAACACAGGATGTTGCTAAAACATAAAATACCACCACCTTGAAATTAATGATTAAACGGATACATTAAGAGCTTATAAGACTTTTTAATTTGAAGCACCTAAAATAAAACCCCGCCACACCCATTGTTTGTAAAAATTGAATTATAAATTTATCCCACAGTTTCAAGACACCGAATTAAAACTAAACCATTATTTCGTAAATAAACTCGAAATCAAATAAATAATTATTTTGTAGCGAATCTCGAATTCAAATAAACCATTATTTTGTAACGAATCTCGAATTCATATAAAACCATTATTTCGTAGCTTATGTCATTCAATCTCACTGTATAAAAAGTCGTTGAAAATGTGGTTTAATTCCTCAACCCCGCCTCCTGTGGTACCAAGTTGCAACCATAAAGAAAAGATGCATATTAGTGTTACAGTCTCTCTCTGATCTAAATGTCGAAGTTTCATTATGTATTTTAATTGTCTAAGAATAAATTGCAACAATATAACTTTATTCTCAAGCATACTCAATTAAAGTGAAATAAAAGTCATAGACCTACTGATAACAGTAGATCGGTAACGAATCTCTCTCTCTCTCTCTCACACACACACACACACACACACACACACACACACACACACACACACACACACACACTTTTTAAAAACGACAAAAATCTCAAATCCGAATTTGTTATGACGCTTTATCTAACTCCTGGGTTTGAATTATGACAGAGTTTTTGGAGTAATAAAAGTCATCATACAAGTGGCGGGCAAATTGCCAACGAAACTAGAGCAGGAAATTTGAAAGTATTCTGAGAAAAAAGTTAAAGGCTTTTGTTCAAGAAATGAAGGTAGTTGAATCACATTACAATAGACATATAACGACTTACATATTATAATACCTTTCATCTGAAGGGTAAACAAAATTAAGAAGTCTCAAATGCACAACAATTCTGTTGACCTGGAATTAAAAGTAAAAGAATCTCATTTTCGAGAAGTAATCAATACGCACTTTAACTTTGGTTTTAGTTCACAAAAAATTGAGCACTTACAAATAAAAAAAAAAAGACATGGAGAAAAATGAATGCTGGAAACATACATACATAACATACACATGAGCACATTTTTGTGTTGTTGTTTTTATCGTAAACTTGAGCAGCAGAGCTAATAATCTACTAATAGTCTTCTAGATTTACTAATAACCAGCTAAATCTAGTTGAGTAAGGCATCATCATCGAAATAATTATTTCTCATATATGTATACATGGAGTTTCATGCTAAATTTGAAGCCCCATAGGTTTCTGAAATATACATACAGTAAGTAAACTTCCCTTAACACACAGTCAATTACCTATTATTAGTGTTCATAATACTATGCCAACTCACTTTCTACGTTTATCTGCCTCAGAAAATAAAACATTTATGTGTGTTTACTATGACGCCATTTCAATTATAACCCTCTAAAATGTTTAAACAATTGTATTAAAACATAAATTAAAGAATAATCCAATATCTGAAATCGGCAGACAGATTTTATCTTAATTTTCAAATATCGAGCAAATTAAAATCGATATCCAACACTTCAGATTTTAAGAAATAATTGTTATAGTTTTTGTAGATTCAATAAAAGAAAATATTGTGTTAGTCATCGTAGCGTCTATATATATATATATATATATGTAATGCAAACATTTTTACATGTATCTTTTTATAACTATTGACTCTCAAATATTACCCATGATAATCTGACTTTTTTAACATATTTTACTATGATGGCTTAATATAATAATGAAGTTAATATAAGATAACCTTATCCGTTTTCAACGGTTTCTGTTAAGCTTCAACATCTAAATACATAACAAATACAATGTTGACATAAAGAAAGAAAAAATCTACTAATAGAAGCTAAGCATCTTATACCACTCGTTATGTAGGGCAGATTTGTGTACAAGAAGTTAGCCTTTGTCTTATGTATCTCATTATCATAAAGCGACGAAAGAAGTCTGACGCTACAGGATCTACGCTGAATAATACTACAAATGAGTCACTCCTCAGTACAAAACTCATTGTATGATTTACTGCTGTGATGGTACTGAAATTCAATTTTTTAGTTATTTTTGAGTAAAAATAATTATAAGGAAATAGTCAATTAGTTATAGTCCTGAGTAATTTCACGAGTAATAAATAAATGCTTTGTTACATTGAGGAAATGGTGTTCTTTTCTTTTAGATATGGATCTTTGTTATTAATTATCACAATTTCTACTATTCATAAGACTCCTCTTTATAAGGATTGCAAAATTATATAGAATTGATACTATCGATTAAACTATATGTTAGTGTAATTAATTACGACAAAAGTCCAATCTAATTTCCACATCAGTTATTTGGAAACACACACATTAAGGTCCAGTCCACACTATTTTACATAATTACAGGATATGAAGAAGAGTGATAAAATCATTTACCTCTCCAAAATAGTTAAGGTAAAAGTTGAGCCCACCTTTTTTAAATAGCTTCATATCATCAGTACGTGAATCGTAGTGATTATAAGGTTGCGCCTTCCTCCGTCCCCCGCTTTTTTCGGGACCTGTTTAAAGTCTTCGTAAGTTTGACGCATTTTAAAAGGTCCTTTACCTTTTTGGTTCTTCAATCATATCTTTAAAATTATCTGAATATTTTTTGCAAACGATCTTTACCGTAGGGGTTTCGTAGCATTGTAGTTTTTATGGAACAGCAGTAGCATAGTTATTTAATTTATTTAAACTTTATATTTTAGTCATCTGTGTAATATTTACTTATCATAAAAAACTTAAATATTAATGTTATAGTAAATTTGAGGTTTGGAATATCAACTTATGTCAGTTTATCAACTAAAGGTTGTAAGGGTTCAATTTTATACCCCGTTTTTTTTTCTTAAATGAGAAAACGTTTATTTTGACAAGTAGGTGTGTCGATTTATTTTTTTTTTCGTCGATAGTCGTCGTCGTCATTCCATTAGAAGGAGTCGATTTGAGGTTAGGGAACCTCTCTACTCGGGGCAGTGCAGTTAGCCGGAGCTCCGATGTGACCGCTGCAGCGTCTGGCGACGACTGACGAAAACGCGTCTCTGCGCATGACCGGCTGGCGGCCTACTTATACAGCCGATCCGACAAGGGACAGAGAGTTTTGCTTGCTAACGTCGTGGAGTGAAGCCAATTCGAGGAGAAGAGTTTTCGCTTGCGGACGTCGGTTTATGAAGTCTGAAGTCGAGTCGAGGAATACGAGAGCCCTGTACGAGAGAATACGCAGTCGGCATATATCGTCTTTTGGTGAGTCACCCCGAATTGTAATCATTAAGGGAATTTAAAAACAGTACGAATATTGAATGTTGAATATAAAAACTAGTGCTGATTCTTTAACCTTGAATTCTACGGAATCTTTGAAAAATTAATAATTCGGTGCGTAGTATAGGTTATTTCGTTTAGTGACAGTAGTGTATCTATTAATTATAGATTCCATTACCTTTCACTACCTATCCTAGTTTGCAAACGGGTATTTTGCATCCTATAAGCCGCGTAGGTTTGTAATCCTATTCCTAAAATTGATAATTCGGTGCGTAGGATAGGTTAAGACCAGCTTATAGGTTATCTCGTTTAGTGACAGTAGAGTATCTATTAAATATAGGTTCTATTACCTTTCACTACCTGTCCTAGTTTGCAAACGCGTATTTTGCATCCTGTAAGCCGCGTAGGCTTGTTTATCCTATTCCTAAAATTAATAACTCAGTGCGTAGGATAGGTTAACAGCAGCTTATAGGTTATCCCGTTTGATGACAGTAGTGTATCTATCAAATATAGGTTCTATTACCTTTCACTACCTGTCCTAGTTTGCAAACGTGTATTTTGCATCCTATAAGCCGCGTAGGCTTGTTATCCTATTCCTAAAATTGATAATTCGGTGCGTAGGATAGGTTAACAGCAGCTTATAGGTTATCCCGTTTGGTGACAGTAGTGTATCTATCAAATATAGGTTCTATTACCTTTCACTACCTGTCCTAGTTTGCAAACGTGTATTTTGCATCCTATAAGCCGCGTAGGCTTGTTATCCTATTCCTAAAATTGATAATTCGGTGCGTAGGATAGGTTAACAGCAGCTTATAGGTAATCTCGTTTGGTGACAGTGGTGTATCTATCAAATATAGGTTCTATTACCTTTCACTACCTGTCCTAGTTTGCAAACGTGTATTTTGCATCCTAAAAGCCGCGTAGGCTTGTTATCCTATTCCTAAAATTAATAATTCAGTGCGTAGGATAGGTTAACAGCAGCTTATAGGTTATTGCGGTTAGCGCCAGTAGCGTATCTATTCATTATAGGTTACAACTACCCTTCACTACCTATCCTAGTTTGCAAACGCGTATTTTGCATCCTATAAGCCGCGTAGGTTTGTGATCTTATTCCTAAAATTGATAATTCGGTGCGTAGGATAGGTTAAGACCAGCTTATAGGCTATCTCGTCTAGTGACAGTAGAATATCTATTAAATATAGGTTCTATTACCTTTCACTACCTGTCCTAGTTTGCAAACACATATTTTGCATCCTATAAGCTGTATAGGTTTTGTTATCCTATTCTTAAAAGTTAATAGTTTGGTGCATAAGATAAGTTAGGTGTATGTACTTGGTCAATCTACTAGATATAGCATATATAAACCTTTCTATAGCTCATGATAATATATTTTTGCTTACTTTAAGTCGTGTAGGCCTAATAGCCTAAGCTCAAAGTTATTGATCAACGCCAGGATAGGCTGGGAACTTAATTTAGGCTATCTAGGTAACAGCCTTGTTTACAGATATATTATTCATTGGCTTAATAAACCTCTGAATTCTCAGCCCGGTTTCTAAATAATATTTGTTTGGTGCCCTGTAAATCGCATAAGCTTTACTTCCTACTTCGAAGAGTATGTTTCAAAGTGAATGTTAGGTTGTAGGCTATAACAAACTTTTAATGCTTGTTAATATTAGCATATTTGATACTAAGGGCTTAAAGAGGAAAATAGTACACACGAAATACCTGTATTATTGCTGAACAAGGATACTTGTATTAAATAACCTAAATATATTTGCTTGAATGGATTTAGCTGCTTCACAGGAGAGAGATATAACACAAGGCTTCCCTTAGACCTTTTGCTTCCAGCTTAACTTATAAACTTATACGTTAACGTTAGTCTTGTTAGTATAGAGAAGGAATCTGTTGGTTTAATATATTTAATATTTTATTTTGATACTATAAAGTCAAAACATAACCTCAGCTTAACACAGCACAACAACACACTGAAGGAAGAAGAAACGAGCAGACGATACTGAGACCGGTTTGAGCCAACGGCTGTGGAATAAAGATCTCGCGGACCACCGATATTAAAAAATCTGTTTTTCTCACGCACAAATAATTGTCAAATAGTCGTCGTTACAATAGGATTTATTTCTAAACGTCGCATTCTAGAACGGGGCATTGACAGCTCTAATCAACATTTATCCACGTAAAATCGCGAAACATAGAACAGAAAACTGTGATGATATCGTTCTATTGAAGAGTGCGAATAACTGAATTCGCTCTGAACGAGTCTGAGATTTTCTGTTCACTCACGTTTAACCTTGTGTATCATATCGATCTCTACCAGCGTACGGTGAGGGCGCGGGTAAGATAGAAATAGCTATAAGTCGATATCACAACCCTGGAATAGAACCCAGCACGACTGCAACTATCAGGGCAGACGATATAAAAAGCGATTTCACCGAAACACCTCACAAGGTTTAATGTCAGTTTGTCCTTTAAAACGTATTCAAATATTTAATACATATTTTTTAACTAATGCATTGTGATTCCTTTAAACAACATATTAAACTACCATGTTTGTAATGTCAAAATCATTATTTTAAAGGGATATGGATGTTTTGCTCCGTTAATCTAACTCATTAATATATATTAAGGATGTACATACTTGAAAAACTCTTCCATTTGAAACTTTCCTCTTACATTGTACGGGGTGCGCCTCGTTACATACATATGCCACCCCCCCCAAGTTTAAAGTCAACCTTTTTCCTGGGCTAATATCTGCTATGATAAATATAAAATGTATGGGTAGTTTATGTTAAAGATACTTTTGGATGTATATTGAATAATTTTTATTATTTCGTACTTATATTTTTTATTATGGGTAATAAATTGAGAAAATTTTGGATTATTAGTATTAAAATTAAGTCTATTCTTCCTAAAGTTTAATGCTGCAAATAATTTTTAAATTTTTCAAGAACTATATCAAGATAATTAAATTTCTATAAACTTGATTTATCTTTGTTAACGTATTATGCTCAATTAAAATAAAACACGTCATCGTTTTGGTTTCCTCATTACTTCCCCATTGAATAATATGACGGCCCTTATTATGTGATGGGAAAAGTCGTGAAGAGCCGTACGTTTAGAAAAAACATAACTCTATAGCCATGTTAATTTTAACGAATCTCAGAGCAAACTAACTATTTAGGGTTTAATCAAACGTAAATTTCAACCCATTACTCCAATTTGTAACGCGCAATCAATGTGATTCATTCAGAGGAACCCATTTAAAACTTTGTTGTAGTTAATTAGAGTAGCAAAATTTATCAGCAGTCATTTTATTACTTTAATAACTGATGATTTCTCTCTGTGTATATTTCGGATAAAGATGCGTCATTCCAGGTGCATTATGCATTAACGAAATACCAATTAATGTTTTTGTTTTATGTATTTTAAGTACTCTTAAAACATTTAAGTACTTCATATGATCAATAAGCGTTGCATTAAAAATAGAAACTTTACGAGTCAATATAACCAGCGCATTTGTCCAATCATTTATTAAATGAATTAATATTAATACTACTTATTATTTTTTTAATACTTATTATTTATAATATATGATATTTTGAAATATTCCTTTTAGTAAATATAGTATATAAACAGAAGAGTTTTATTACAAATACACGGGAAGAGAGGTGAATTGAATAATACCTGAAGGTTAAAGTTAAAAGAAACCAACAATTACGTAATCCTTTTTTGGGAAATTATAAGCAAATGCAACTTTCATTTAACTTATGTAGGTCACAAATTCCTATGATGATTTGTGAACTTTTGCAAATAACCACTTAGTGTAAACAAACGTTCGGAATTTACCGTGACCCTTAATTATTTTATCTTACTGTTATTGAACTCATCATTACTGCGAAAAATACGATAATAAAGGAGACCCAAATTTAAGAGTATTATTTATAGTTTATGATTCCTGCAATAAGATACTGTGTGCATTCAATATTCGTTTAAGTTTCATTCCATTTTTTTGATGGTAATTTATCATAGAATTGTGTTTTTACTACAATATTTTAATTAAAGTGACCTTTTCGATTCCTGTGCAAGTAAATTTTGTAAGAAAATCAACATATATTGCGCGTAGGAAGATTCGACGTCCACATATGGATATAGACTCTTCAGTTTCAAATTAATGCAGTTGTCGCGTATAATCGTGATGTTATAAAACAGTCTGGGATGTGAGTGAGTGTGTGTGTGTGTGTGTGTGTGTGTGTGTTGTGTGTGCCGGAAAAGTAGTATCTTTGCATGCAGCGGATTTATATAAGCTTACTAGCTATCACACATGTATTATTAAGTGGCATAGTGAAATAAATATATTAATAAACATGCAGTTACCGCAGTTTCCCACGCAATTTCGTAAGATTTGTCCTTTATGAGCACTTCTGTTCGGGTGAATTATATTTCCGAAGTTAATGTTCAGTTTGCTTTCTTGCCACGATCACGAAAATATTTTTTTAATTTACTTCGATGTTAGTATTTTTCCATTGCTGATTTTTATATATCTAAATCTAAAATTTTTAAAGTTGCCATCCAAATATATATATATAAAAGTCTATTCCAAAAAGTTTATCTATACGAGCCAAGAAGCTATGCAGCAATGATATAGACTTCTTAAATCACATTGAAAAATTAAGCAACGTTTAAATTACCCAGATAGCATTTAATAAAAATAAAATAAACAAACATAAACATCCACCAATCTTCAATTATAAAACAAAACCAAAGTTTATTATACAGTTTTTTCCTGGACTACACAAAAATTAACAGTATTATGAAAAATTGCCCACAACGACCTACTTTCCTCTCTAGATACCCAAATTTTTTATGGCTAAAGCACCTAGAGTAATATTTCTAAAACCTCCAAATTTCAAGAACAAACTATGTCCAATCTAAACTACCTAAATTACACCAAACCGTTACTAATGATTGTGAACCGTGCAACAAACCACATTGCGGGTTCTTTCAAAATTATGAAAAATTCTAGGGAATTCAAAAGTAGCGTAACTGGTTTAACATTATCCCATATTGGCACATACACTGTGACTCTAAGAATGTAATTTAACCAGATTAATTGTAAATTTAGTAACAAATAAATAGTACATCGGATAAACATCTAACCACCTTAGAGTCAAGAAAAACAGGGCACAGAATTTGATATTTTCCTTTAAGACTAGGAGAAGCCATGGGCCGAACATGCTGCTTGAGCACGAAAAAGGCAACAGTGAAGAGTGTTTACGGCCTTAAAGGAATTAATTAAGGTCTTCCTTTTTCCTAAAGAAAATTTAAATATATTACTATGAAAAAATATCAAACAAGCCCATCAGTTACTTTTAAAATCGAAATACCCAAATGGTTTAAATTCAAGATAAAATTAACTTTTCCAAATTTCCTTCTGTACCATTAGTGATACAACAGCTGGGTCCTTTGAATTTTTTAGTTGCGTATTTACATTTTTGGTTATTTCCTTTTTATTTGCTGTGTTTCTTGTTCTCTTAAAATTTATATTTTGCTTCCTCAAGATCCCACGAAATATATAGAAGCTTTTATATCTTTGTTTTTCATTTAAATAAGTGAAATAATATATATATATATATTTATATATTGTTTGTTATCGTACTATTACCGATATGAACTTTTTAAGGTCGAAATTAATTAAAATATTTTCACATATGCCGTGTCGGGAAACTTAACCTATGATTAGATTCTTCCAAGTTTATTAACACTGTCTGATAAAAGTAGACGGGCGATTAAAAAGGAATTTTTCTGCGTTTTCAGAAATTAAGATGGTAATATAGTTATAAACTGCTGATTCTACTTATATTGTTAATATCACAATTTAAAAGTGTGATATAAAGCTTGACACGAGATGAAATCACTGCAAATAAAAATACATTATTAACTTGCTATGAGATCTAAAAAACATTTAGCAATTTGTAATTAAATACTAGAAATACTTTTTTTTTATTTAAATTGGTTGTAAATAACAAGCTTACAGTCAATTTAATTAAATTTTCAATCTAAACAGGCAATGCCTTATGTCCTTTTGGTTAACCTTTTATAAGTTTCCAGCTTGCTTTACCAAAGAAGTTCTTACAATTATTTTATGGTTAAAGAATTTACAATATGCAGTTATTAAGGACTATTTATTTTTTGTATTACGGTGCAACATATTCCTCCGCCGCGAAAACAGGTTCAGGTAAAGTTTGGTTAATTTTCTTATGTTTTATCCAAAATTTAAATTTTTTTAGTAGCAACAAACTTAAATCTTATGCATAGATGAGTTTATTATTAGTGTATAAAATTCTCTTGAGATTTGATCTTTTAAGTGGTAGTTTACTATCCGGAGGTATAGATTTCGTTCCTTCCTTTCGGTTCTCGCCTGTACTGATTAACTTTATACTTTTCTTAATAATCAAAATTTAAGTATTATTTTTATTTTCCCTATAAAAATACAATGCTTGATTCTATTATAGACAAAATGTTTGGCGCAGATAATTTAAAAATTGTGCTACCACTTTTAACCATATTTTTCCAATTATATTTCGTGTTGAACACCTACCAATGTATTGACAATTTCC
>NW_025777477.1:0-46994 GCF_021130785.1 Homalodisca vitripennis | reverse complement strand
ACCAATGTAAGAAGACTAAAAAGGAAAAACATTGTGTCTATAACAATATCATTTCATCAATATATTTAAAAAATTACGGATCTAACCATCAAGTAACATGTTAATCCATGTTCTAGATCGAACCAAAGATGCCGAATTGAAACTGAATGTCAGTATTACTGATCAGTTATGTGTAAAAGCCTGGTTTATTCTTGTAAAAAACTTTGATGAATCCCTTCAACACTCGAAACACATCCCGTGTTACATACCGGAAAATTGAAGGCGCTGAATGTAAACACCAAACTTTTGTTACCACAACGTTTTAGCAAAAACCATTTTTACACTTTTTGTGGCCAGTTAGCCATTGAATTTAATTAAGAATCAAATCAATTTTTTGGCTGTTAATCTCAAAATAAATTAGTTATTTGTATAAAAGTAATATTCGTTATAAATCCAGTTGCAAAAGTTATAAAAACGAAAATTATTTAAAAAAACATTTTCAGTTTTAAATTTAAATAAAATTGTATTGTAGTACTTTTACCTATTTCTAGTAATATGTTTTTTTAAGTTGACTTGTTTTACTTTTTTATTTACATATGGAATAAGTGCGATTTAAGATGATACAGTAGATCTCTCTTTAAATCCTTAAATTTGGTAACAAAACTGCTGTTACAAATAATTGGATCAGAAGTATTTAAACCCGTTAATCGATCTCAATCGAATGTTTCAAAAGACTTAAAAAAGAGTTTGTAATAACACGTTTAGTTGACAGTGGAGAACACAAAAGCTAAATATGTAAATTTTAATTTGCATTAAACGTGTACGTTCCACCTGAGGCTCTGCGTACAGAAACGAGTAGCTTTGATTCCCTTTGTCCTTTCTTGTGGAAAACCGCCTTTACATGCCAATCGGTTGATGTAACATCGATTATTTCGTAATCGATAATAATGACAAGGCGACATGTTTGCGTGCATCCACCGAGTAGAAGAACAAAACTGGTTTACTCCAGCTTGTCACAAGTTGGATCAGGACGAGTGAACCAGATGACTAGAGTGGTCGGCCGAAATATGAGTCAGTGCAGGGAAACCCCGCACAGAGTCGGCATTGAGGAGTCGGCGACAAGGCGACCCTAACCTAACCTCGCGAAGCGCCTATACACCAATCAGTCGACCAGTGGCAGTGCAGTGGTTAGCATGTGGTATTGTTGGGTGACAGTGTTGGCTGTTCTCGCTTCGGCGACCTCATCTTCAGCTATTTGTAAGTTGTTTGACAACATCTTGTAATAAATTATTGGCTTCTTCTATATTAATACACTTATGAATGTACACACCAGGAAAGTAGAACGATAGTCAGAGAAAATCACAAAAGTTTTTGTGGAAGGTTCTTAATTCCTATATTTACTGTCCTAAACCCATAGTTGTAAGTCATCGCGGGCAAAATTATTTCGATCTTTATTACGTTGTATAAATTCAAATAAAAATAGACGTCACAAATTTTTCAAAGTTTCTACTGACAAAGTTATTTTATTATTTGGTTTGTTGTGATTGAAACCTTCTAATAAATTCGTTCAAATTTACCTTTGATAAATCTAAAATAATTTCCAAAAGATTTCCAAAGTGTTGAGCTCAAACTCAGTAACATTGCTGTTTAATGCAAACGTGAAAATACTGTATATTTTAAAAAAACGCTGTTTAGTGAAAACTATATCAGTTTGCTCCGTTTTCTGGTTGTGTTTTATTTAGATATGTACGAATATCGTACGACATGGAAATTGAAGTTATTTGTAAACTTTGTTTGCTATCGTTAATGGAACTTTCATTTTGTTATTTTCAGAGTAGTGAAATTCGTAAAGTTTTAAATTACCCGAAGACGGAGACGATTTGTCGGTTGATTTTACAATTAACATCAATTTAGCGCGTTTCGGCATTTTCAGTACGTAGATAAAAACTAACTAGTATAAGAATTTGAATTTTTTAATATTAGAATCAATTTAATGTTTTTACAATTAGTTCGTTTGTCGGACTCAAAAGCGCTTGTTGAAATAAGTATGATAACATTTAATGTTCAAACAAAAATGTTTCAATATAAAATATAATATTTTAATATTTATTCAAATGTTTGAGTCATGCAGACAAGTTTATTGCATTATTTCCGTATTACTGATGTAACATGAACATAACGATAATATCTTTGACACTGTCTCCAAGGCCTTCGTATGAGAATGACTACTCATTGCATCTATTTACCATAAACATTCGTTTGTGTAAATATAAGATGTGCTTAACCTTTAAATAAAGTATCAGTGGAGAAAATATTACAGAAGAATTTAACAGTAAACATATTAATAGGCAATCAACGAATGGTCAAACTAATAGCTAATAAAGATGTGGCCAAATAAAGTGTGATTAGTGAAAATATTCCCCTCGATTGTGAAACTAAACAAACAGAGACTTCATCTTTCTAGGTTTTACTGTGGTTATTTGTCACATATTTTTTTACTTATATAGCACATTTTTTATTTCAATTTAAAGATTTAAATGCAAGCCTACATTAATATATTAAAATTGTTTCTACACGTGATAATGACATGTATAAACAAGTGTTTGTTGTACCATTGATTATCTTGACGAATCATAGATTAAACATACATAAATGTTAACTCTGTCACACTAATTCATCATTTTGTACACGTGAGTGATTTATATAAAAAACACCAATAAGAAGACCACCAAATAAATGTAAATATTTACGAAAGTTTTACGTTAAAGTGAAGTAGGAGGGTATTTCAAGTTAAAACAATAATGATTTATATAGATTCTTTCATCCTTAAAGCTTGAGTTTATTAATTAATGATAAGTTTTACTTCACCTCCTTCCCCCCGTTGTTAATTGTCACCCTGAAACACACCTTTTCCCATCTACGACAAGGTAGTTTGTTCAAAAGTGCTTTATTTGGAAATGTTTTGATTTTTACTGATTACTATTGAATGTGCGTAGATCATGAAAAGTATACTTATCTTGAATGACTAAAAGTCTGTAGTTATGCAAGAAAACTGTGTATACAAACTATTTTTGGGGGGAGAGGCGCTGTCTGGAAGAGAGCATTTGCATATTCTACAAGGAAAAATTCTATACCTGAAATTCATTCTCTAATCAGATTTCAAAAAATCTCTTACGGGGGGCATTTTCTAAGATTAGCTCAAATCTTTGGGAAAATCTGATTATACTAGAGCTAAATAGATCCTGATTCACACAATGCAATATTTACGAATTAACTATCTATACAATAAGGTTTCGCTCTAAAAAAGGTTTGCGGACATTCTTGCAAGAGATAAACAGTTTGATTATCATTTTGTCCTAACAGATAAGTTCGTGTATTAATAACTTAGATACAATGTGTTCGTTTAGGAGTACATAATAAAGTTTGATGTGCTCAGACATAAGCCTGATTCCTTCGCTTGTGAATTAAGTACTGTACTCAATATCTAAATTTATCACCGAGGATCAAATCCTGATTATTGTAGGGTAGGGTACGATAAGCGGACCCGGTTTTTTATATCGAAGAATGTAATCATCGATACCTAATATCCGCATCTCAAATCCTAGACTATCAATCGATATAAAAGTATCTATAGTCCTCAATAACAATCATATGTTTTAAATTAAAATATAAATTTAATATTTACAGAGATCAAACAAATTATTGTCTTTTCAAAGCAATGTCGTGTAGTTTTTCTAAAATTGACTGCCATTTTTAATAATCAAATGTTATTTATTGTAACATGTGTAAAATAGAAAATATTACCTTACGCGTATTATTTGAAAAGTGTTTTACAGCTGTTGATATAGATTATTTAAGTTAATTGTTCAATATAGTTAATTAGTATCGATTGATTATATCGATGGTTATGATTAAGTAATATCGTTTGCCGATTTCGATATAAAAAACCGAGGTCCGCTTATCGTACCCTACCCTTTTTGTATTATATTTTTTCAAATCCTATAAAATTTAACATGTAATATCCTGAGGTATAATCTGGAACAAGCACGATGACAGTAGGGTCAGAATGTTGCCATCAGCTCGCTGGCCACTATCGCAACAAAGGCTCGGATATCACTTGCAGCTGTTTGATAAAGGGCCTCACAACATCAGGCTACTCCGATAGCAGAAGCTCTATGTTTTGTTTATTTGTTGCGATTTTTATCACTTTTCTCTGAAAAGTTTTCCTGTTCGCTGAATTTCATCCACCAGTTAAGAACTGCACCTATCATAATTTCAATAGTAATTTTTCCTGTATTGATTTATTATTCTTACTTTCCAATCTTTCATATTTTGAGTGGAGGAGGGGGTTTGATTTACTATGATCCCCCCCCCCAACAAAATTGTATGCGCCCTTGTCGCTTTTAAACTATTACAACTCTAGGAATACACGTTGGTCGTCGGAATATAGTGCTTCTATTTATAAAGTAAACGTGTTCACAGTCGTGTAAACATTGCATTAATTTTCCTGTTAGGTTTGGATCTGTTATATTAAAGTACATCGTTACATGTTACGTTTTTATCTAAGGCTGAAATATTGCAAAAATAAAGGTTTTTTGCTCTGCACATTTTGGCATTTTCTTCGCACACACAGCATTTTAAAGTACACAAATTAAATAATGGAAACAATCAGGTTTTCCTCTTACAGCACATAAAGTAGTTTACTACTGTACTCAAACAGAAACGCTCAAGCACGTTTGGACAGGACAGCATATTTTAATAATTCAAATAATCAATCCATATTATATAACTAGTATGGAAATTATTCGAAAATTTCAAAAATAATTTAGTGTGCTCGTTCAGCAAGCTGTCAGTTTGTGTAACGTTTCGTTTGCCACATGTACTCGATAAACTTACGATTAATTTAATAAAACCGCGGTACTGAAGCGCGACTGTGGAGAGCGTTCCGCTCCGCTACTTAGCCTGAATGGTATTGAACAAGAAAGGTGAAAGTGATCCATAGCTGTGCTTGCCGCCTCTGACTTTTTGAGGACAAGGTTTTCCTGTAAAGACCAAACGAAACGCTCCCAGTCTGGTTTAGAGTTCTCAGAATATTGTGTTTCGTGTGACTCTTGAAACTAACCTCTCTGAAAGGGATAACAGGATTTTCGGGACTTTTGCCACCGCTATAGATTATAAAAGGTATGACACAACGTTTCGAGGATTGGAATCTATCCTCTTCGTCAGGTGGGGGAGGTATTTAATACATAAAAAAATAACGAACGGAAAGAAGTAAAGATTCCAATCTTAGAAACGTTGAGTTATACCTTTTGAAACCTATAACGATGGCAAATGTCCGAAATCCTGTTAACCTTTCAAACCTTCCATCGTCAATAATAAACTTTAAACAAAGAATAACCCCTTTGTTCACTACTCGCTTATTGAACTCCTCAAGACAGATGAGCTCGACGTGTACAGTT
Organism: Homalodisca vitripennis; assembly: GCF_021130785.1. Taxonomy (NCBI): domain Eukaryota; kingdom Metazoa; phylum Arthropoda; class Insecta; order Hemiptera; family Cicadellidae; genus Homalodisca; species Homalodisca vitripennis. The sequence continues at coordinate 41,556 of NW_025777477.1, read as the reverse complement.
TTTCCGCTACAATTTGAAAAGGTGGAATATCATGTTTTTTCATAGGTCATGTGTTACATTTGAGATACAGACTAGGAATTTCGCAACCGATAGAACATTATGTAAGAAGTTCTTTACTTATCATGTCAATCATTGACCTCTTTTCAGTGTCGATATATTTTAAAATTAACTTAATTTCATTATAAATTGTACTTTACAAAAATATATTAATTTAATAATCATCTACTTATTTAATAAAATTATTTTTCTCTTGGCGGTACCAACGATTTTATTTATGTTGTTTTGAACAAAACGTTACAATGATTTTACAGTACGGTATGTATTTTTTAAGTTGTAATTTTGTTTTTTTTTAACTCGGCCTAAGCTATACAATATTAAGGGAGATACAAAACAAGTAACTTTACTTAAGTTTAATGCAATAAAATTAGTACATTCGTACAATAATAGTGCCTTAATAACTTATTCAATGTGTTCTGATTATGTTATGTATTACAGGTCATTTATTTTAAATTCAGTTACAGTTTATCCGCTGTAATGATGTGGTATAATGTTAACTTAGTTTTTCATGACTAAAATATTTTTAAATTTTTATCATATTTGTTTTTTTATATATAAAAATTAAATTACGTTTGTTAGTCTCACTAAAACCCGAGGACGGCTCGACCAATTTGTCTAATTTTGTAAAAAACTTTGATGAATCCCTTCAACACTCGAAACTACATCCCGTGTTACATACCGGAAAATTGAAGGCGCTGAATGTAACACCAAACTTTTGTAGCACAACGTTTTAGCAAAAACCATTTTACACTTTTTGTGGCCAGTTAGCCATTGAATTTAATTAAGAATCAAATCAATTTTTTGGCTGTTAATCTCAAATAAATTAGTTATTTGTATAAAAGTAATATTCGTTATAAATCCAGTTGCGAAAGTTATAAAAACGAAAATTATTTAAAAAACATTTTCAGTTTAAATTTAAATAAAATTGTATTGTAGTACTTTACCTATTTCTAGTAATATGTTTTTTTAAGTTGACTTGTTTACTTTTTTATTTACATATGGAATAAGTGCGATTTAAGATGATACAGTAGATCTCTTTAAATCCTTAAATTTGGTAACAAACTGCTGTTACAAATAATTGGATCAGAAGTATTAAACCCGTTAATCGATCTCAATCGAATGTTTCAAAGACTTAAAAAAGAGTTTGTAATAACACGTTTAGTTGACAGTGGAGAACAAAAAGCTAAATATGTAAATTTTAATTTGCATTAAACGTGTACGTCCACCTGAGGCTCTGCGTACAGAACGAGTAGCTTTGATTCCCTTTGTCCTTTCTTGTGGAAACCGCCTTTACATGCCAATCGGTTGATGTAACATCGATTATTTCGTAATCGATAATAATGACAGGCGACATGTTTGCGTGCATCCACCGAGTAGAAGAACAAAACTGGTTTACTCCAGCTTGTCACAAGTTGGATCAGGACGAGTGAACCAGATGACTAGAGTGGTCGGCCGAAATATGAGTCAGTGCAGGGAAACCCCGCACAGAGTCGGCATTGAGGAGTCGGCGACAAGGCGACCCTAACCTAACCTCGAAGCGCCTATACACCAATCAGTCGACCAGTGGCAGTGCAGTGGTTAGCATGTGGTATTGTTGGGTGACAGTGTTGGCTGTTCTCGCTTCGGCGACCTCATCTTCAGCTATTTGTAAGTTGTTTGACAACATCTTGTAATAAATTATTGGCTTCTTCTATATTAATACACTTATGAATGTACACACCAGGAAAGTAGAACGATAGTCAGAGAAAATCACAAAAGTTTTTGTGGAAGGTTCTTAATTCCTATATTTACTGTCCTAAACCCATAGTTGTAAGTCATCGCGGCAAAATTATTTCGATCTTTATTACGTTGTATAAATTCAATAAAAATAGACGTCACAAATTTTTCAAAGTTCTACTGACAAAGTTATTTTATTATTTGGTTTGTTGTGATTGAAACCTTCTAATAAATTCGTTCAAATTTACCTTTGATAAATCTAAAATAATTTCCAAAAGATTTCCAAAGTGTTGAGCTCAAACTCAGTAACATTGCTGTTTAATGCAAACGTGAAAATACTGTATATTTTAAAACGCTGTTTAGTGAAAACTATATCAGTTTGCTCCGTTTTCTGGTTGTGTTTTATTTAGATATGTACGAATATCGTACGACATGGAAATTGAAGTTATTTGTAAACTTTGTTGCTATCGTTAATGGAACTTTCATTTTGTTATTTTCAGAGTAGTGAAATTGTAAAGTTTAAATTACCCGAAGACGGAGACGATTGTCGGTTGATTTTACAATTAACATCAATTTAGCGCGTTTCGGCATTTTCAGTACGTAGATAAAAACTAACTAGTATAAGAATTTGAATTTTTTAATATTAGAATCAATTTAATGTTTTTACAATTAGTTCGTTTGTCGGACTCAAAAGCGCTTGATGAAATAAGTATGATAACATTTAATGTTCAAACAAAAATGTTTCAATATAAAATATAATATTTTAATATTTATTCAAATGTTTGAGTCATGCAGACAAGTTTATTGCATTATTTCCGTATTACTGATGTAAACATGACATAACGATAATATCTTTGACACTGTCTCCAAGGCCTTCGTATGAGAATGACTACTCATTGCATCTATTTACCATAAACATTCGTTTGTGTAAATATAAGATGTGCTTAATCTTAAATAAAGTATCAGTGAGAAAATATTACAGAAGAATTTAACAGTAACATATTAATAGGCAATCAACGAATGGTCAAACTAATAACAAATAAAGATGTGGCCAAATAAAGTGTGATTAGTGAAAAATTCCCCTCGATTGTGAAACTAAACAAACAGAGACTTCATCTTTCTAGGTTTTACTGTGGTTATTTGTCACATATTTTTTTACTTATATAGCACATTTTTATTTCAATTTAAAGATTTAAATGCAAGCATATAAATTATTAATATATTAAAAATTGTTTCTACACATGATAATGACATGTATAAACAAGTGTTTGTTGTACCATTGATTATCTTGACGAATCATAGATTAAACATACATAAATGAAACTCTGTCACACTAATTCATCATTTTGTACACGTGAGTGATTTATATAAAAAAAACACCAATAAGAAGACCACCAAATAAATGTAAATATTTACGAAAGTTATACGTTAAAGTGAAGTAGGAGGGTAAGTATTTAAAGTTAAAACAATAATGATTTATATAGATTCTTTCATCCTTAAAGCTTGAGTTTATATATTAATTAATGATAAGTTTTACTTCACCTCCTTCCCCCCGTTGTTAATTGTCACCCTGAAACACCTTTTCTGTTTTCGAAGAGGTATCAATATTTTATTCAAAAGTGCTTTATTTGGAAATGTTTTGATTTTACTGATTACTATTGATGTGCGTAGATCATGAAAAGTATACTTATCTTGATGACTAAAAGTCTGTAGTTATGCAAGAAACTGTGTATACAAACTATTTTTGGGGGAGAGGCGCTGTCTGGAAGAGAGCATTTGCATATTCTACAAGGAAAAATTCTATACCTGAAATTCATTCTCTAATCAGATTTCAAAAAATCTCTACGGGGGCATTTTCTAAGATTAGCTCAAATCTTTGGGAAAATCTGATTATACTAGAGCTAAATAGATCCTGATTCACACAATGCAATATTTACGAATTAATTATCTATACAATAAATAAGGTTTCGCACTAAAAAAGGTTTGCGGACATTCTTGCAAGAGATAAACAGTTTGATATCATTTTGTCCTAACAGATAAGTCGTGTATTAATAACTTAGATACAATGTGTTCGTTTAGGAGTACATAATAAAGTTTGATGTGCTCAGACATAAGCCTGATTCCTTCGCTTGTGAATTAAGTACTGTACTCAATATCTAAATTTATCACCGAGGATCAAATCCTGATTTTTGTAGGGTAGGGTACGATAAGCGGACCCGGTTTTTTATATCGAAGAATGTAATCATCGATACCTAATATCCGCATCTCAAATCCTAGAATATCAATCGATATAAAAGTATCTATAGTCCTCAATAACAATCATATGTTTTAAATTAAAATATAAATTTAATATTTACAGAGATCAAACAAATTATTATAACCAAAATTAGGAAAACTGAAGACGATCGTATTTGCTCCTCTCACAGTTACAGTTATTCGTTTTCCACAAATTTCAAATAATGGGTTTTTCGGTACGAGTCCAACATGTTGAAGCCACGAAAAAACATGTACAGGGATGCTACAGGTCAGGGAAGTCAGGGAAAAGTCAGGGAAAAAAAACAGGACTGGAAATCAGGGAAAAGTCAGGGAATCTGGTCTCAAGTCAGGGAAAAGTCAGGGAATTTCGACGTTGGCCAGGGAAAAATATAAAATCCCTTTATACAAATAAACTTACTGCCGCCGCGCCGAGTCCAAGCCTGATCATTTAAGTCAATCTTTTTGTACGTATTAAACTGTGTTCACTTTATTTTTTGCTTTTTTATATTTGCCACCCTGTTAGCCTCAACACCGCTTTTTTCCACCCATTAATTGCCAAAAACCCTGGGGATTGCTTCGAAAAAAGTCAGGGAAAAATGAAAAATTTGGTCTGGAAATCAGGGAAAAGTCAGGGAATTTCATTATTGGACTCCTGTAGCAACCCTGATGTATTATCATCTTTCAGAGCAATGTCGTGTAGTTTTCTAAAATTGACTGCCATTTTTAATAATCAAATGTTACTTATTGTAACATGTGTAAAATAGAAATATTACCTTACGCGTATTATTTGAAAGTGTTTACAGCTGTTGATATATATTATTTAAGTTAATTGTTCAATATAGTTAATTAGTATCGATTGATTATATCGATGGTTATGATTAAGTAATATCGTTTGCCGATTTCGATATAAAAACCGAGTCCGCTTATCGTACCCTACCCTTTTTGTATTATATTTTTTCAAATCCCATAAAATTTAACATGTAATATCCTGAGGTAGAATCTGTAACAAAGCACGATGACAGTAGGGTCAGAATGTTGCCATCAGTTCGCTGGCCACTATCGCAACAAAGGCTCGGATATCACTGCAGCTGTTGATAAAGGCCTCACAACATCAGGCTACTCAGATAACAGAAGCTCTATGTTTTGTTTATTTGTTGCAATTTTATCACTTTTCTCTGAAAAGTTTTCCTGTTCGCTGAATTTTATCACCAATTAAGACTGGGCATTTATCATAATTTCAATCGTAAATTTTCCTGAATCGTAAAAATTCTTATTATTCTTACTTTCCAATCTTTCATATTTTGAGTGGAGGAGGGGGTTGATTTACTATGATCCCCCCCCCCCCAACAAAATTGTATGCGCCCTTGTCGCTTTTAAACTATTACAACTCTAGGAATACACGTTGGTCGTCGGAATATAGTGCTTCTCTATTTATAAAGTAAACGTGTCACAGTCGTGTAAACATTGCATTAATTTTCCTGTTAGGTTTGGATCTGTTATATTAAAGTACAACGTTATACATGTTACGTTTTATCTAAGCTGAAATATTGCAAAATAAAGGTTTTTGCTCTGCACATTTTGGCATTTCTTCGCACACAGCATTTTAAAGTACACAAAATAAACAATGGAAACAATCAGGTTTTCCTCTTACAGCACATAAAGTAGTTTACTATTAATGTAGTCAAACAGAAACGCGCAAGCACGTTTGGACAGGACAGCATATTTTAATAATTCAAATAATAAATCCATATTATATAACTAGTATGGAAATTGTTCGAAAATTTCAAAAATAATTCAGTGTGCTCGTTCAGCAGCAAGCTGTCAGTTGTGTAACGTTTCGTTGCCACATGTACTCGATAAACTTACGATTAATTTAATAAAACCGCGGTACTGAAGCGCGACTGTGGAGAGCGTTCCGCTCCGCTACTTAGCCTGAATGGTATTGAACAAGAAAGGTGAAAGTGATCCATAGCTGTGCTTGCCGCCTCTGACTTTTTGAGGACAAGGTTTTCCTGTAAAGACCAAACGAAACGCTCCCAGTCTGGTTAGAGTTCTCGGAATATTGTGTTCGTGTGACTCTTGAAACTAACCTCTCTGAAAGGATAACAGGATTTCGGACATTTGCCACCGTTATAGGTTATAAAAGGTATAACACAACGTTTCGAGGATTGGAATCTATCCTCTTCGTCAGTTGGGGGAGGTATTAATACATACAAAAATAACGAACGGAAAGAAGTAAAGATTCCAATCTTAGAAACGTTTTATTATACCTTTTATAACTTATAACGATGGCAAATGTCCGAAATCCTGTTAACCTTTCAAACCTTCCATCGTCAATAATAAACTTTAAACAAAGAATAACCCCTTTGTTCACTACTCGCTTATTGAACTCCTCAAGACAGATGAGCTCGACGTGTAAAGTTTTTCCGCTACAATTTGAAAAGGTGTAATATCATGTTTTTTAGGTAAAAGGTATTTTCTTACCATCCACATCCTGTCCTAAGGCGTGTGTGTTTCAGCGAAAATCTGCTGATTCTACGCACGAACTCCTTAGCTGAAGAGACGAATCGAAGTCGAAACAGAAAATCCGCAAATATGTCAAGAGCGTTAGCTGAAAGAATAAGTTTGCATTGACACAAAATCCAAAAGCGTTTTGGCCGTCACGGAGTAACGGATCCCAAAAGGGTGACCGGGCTCTGCGAGCTTTCGGATCCCAAAAGGGTAACCGATCTCTTTGTGACAAAGCCTTGTCGCCTGGACGTATTGTCTTGCAAAATGGGAAAAGTTTTATGATGACCCAGTTTACGTGTGATCCTGTTTTCGTTCTATTTTCGGAACTCATCAGCATGGCGAAGTAGCCATGGAACTTGGAAAGCCTTGAACAGCTGGTACTGCAAAGTGTTTTACAAAGTCAAAGACAAAAGTCAAAGACGGTAAGGCATGCGGTATTAGTTTAGGTAAAAGGTATTTTCTTACCATCCACATCCTGTCCTAAGGTGTGTGTGTTTCAGCGAACAGGTCATTTATTTTAAATTCAGTTACAGTTTATCCGCTGTAATGATATGGTATAATGTTAACTTAGTTATACATGACTAAAATGTTTTTAAATTTTTATCATATTTGTTTCTTTATATATAAAAATGAAATGACTTTTGTTAGTCTCACGAAAACTCGAGAACGTCTCGACCAATTTGTCTAATTTTGGTTTGGAAATATCTGTAGAAGTCCAAGAAATGTGAGAGACATTAGAAAAGTTTCTCGGAATATTTAATAGTTCTGGAAAATAACTATAATATTTACGACACGCAATCTAAAGTTAACTGGCCCTAAACAGCTGTTGACACGTTCACTTGAAGTTCATGAAAGTGGCAGAAACATCTGTTTACATTAAAATTGTAAAAAATGTTGAATAGTTGCACAGTGCTGGGTAGTTTTATGCCGATTGCAAAGAAAAAGTTACTATCTAATTTATTTTATATTGGACCAGTGATTAATAAACCATCTAATTCATTAAATAATATTTAAACTGTGTTCTAAAACCCACCTATATGAACAGCTGTGAATCTTTTGCACATAGGGTAATCGTAACTGGTTGTCCCCCTTGACACTTTTACTGTACTGTAGTTAAAGAAAAAGCAAAGGAATTGGACACTCTTCTTGTTGTATCAGAAGCAGAATACAAGCGACGAAAGTATATTATTTTGACTAACTTTTTTAAAGCTTACGTGTGCACACATTTTCTTGATCGGGGTAAAAATCAATATTACTTATAGCACCAGAAACACCGCAGACCGCAAATAAACGCTTTTAAATTCAAGTTGGATTCCAAAATCCACACATGTGTTCATTTTCTTGGTCAGTACAACAACTAATTCACCTATGGAACCGTAAATAAATTAGAGCGGAAGTTAATTTTATCGGTAATATCTGACTCTTTGGGACCTCAGTAACTTTTCAGTCGTATGTAAGTTATATATTTATTTCAGCGGGACAAAACCGCAAACTATCACTATGGCAGTTTAGGCGCTTTTTAAATTAAAGTTGGTTTGTGAAGGAAACAGGATTTTTCCGGACATTTGCCATCGTTCAGTGAAACAAGAAATCAGTAACACTACGTTTCGAGATCTGCAATCTGATCTCTTCTTCAGGTATAACTAACCTAATACATAATTACAATTTAGGTTAAAATAAACAAATCATACCAAAGCTTCAGCTTGTGCATACCAAAGCAAAAGTTGTTCATTTTAACCTAGTTTGTAATTATGTATTAGGTTAGTTTTACCTGAAAAAGAGTTCAGATTGCAGATCTCAAAACGTAGTGTTACTGATTTCTTGTTTCACTGAACGATGGAAAATGTCCGGAAAAGCCCTGTTTCCTTCACAATCCTTCCATCGTCAAAAATAACCTTCAAACAGATGAAAGTAGGTTTATGTTGATTTTTTTTGGTCGAGCTCCAAGTCAAATTCAACTATGGCACTTGAAATACCTTAGGTAGAAAATTAATCTAAACAGGCGGAAGTAGACACTTTTGTACCTAATTAGGTTTTTGAGACTTATTGCTCATACAAAACAAACTAAAATAAAACCAGTCAAAACTTAAAGTACGTTTTGAATCTCTCAAACATGGATACTGAAATAATATGTACTTAATATGCAGACGTATTGTGACCTGTATTCTGTAGTTCAATTTTTAATAATTTGTGTTGTGTTTAGTTTATTATTAAGTGCATGTTTTAGAGTTAGTGAAGCTGACACACAACAGGTTGGTTGTGATTCCTGACGTAGGCGTGTCACAACACTCTGGTATGATTTGTTTATTTTAGCCTAGTTTGTAATTATGTGTTAAGGTTAGTTATTTACCTGAAAAAGAGATCAGATTGCAAATCTCGAAACGTAGTGTTACAGATTTGTTGTTTCACGGAATGATGGGAAATGCCCGGAAAAAATCCTGTTTCCTTCACAATCCTTCCATCGTCAAAAATAAACATCAACCAGAGAATTTTACTTAATATTTCTACTTATTTAAAAATAAAAAAGGTAGGGTTTCATCATATTACATCACTAAGAAAGATATGACCCACAATTTTGAAAATAGTGTGTGGAGCCGCGGGTAACTGCTAGTTTTTATATTTTAACAGGAACGTTGTGAATAAATGTGATGTCTAGCTTTAGTCCAATTAGTTATTCTTATACCATTCTGAGGCAGTAAGATATTATGAATGTTTCAGGACGACACGCAGACCATCCCCATAAGTTAGTTAATCACCTTGTATTCAATTATTAAAATGATCAACTGCTCGTAAATATGGCATTAAAACGATTAAAACTCAATTTACTTGTCAAAGCGAAAGATAAACTGTCCCGTTATTGAACTTGTTAACGTTGCGCAATAACACAAAAGTGTTGTCAAAGACTGGGTAATCAAACAGACAGGCTTTGTTTGCGCAGGTTTGTTTTAGACAAAGCAACGTTCTCGCGTTTCTTTCGGATTTGACCAAAAAGATTCTTTGTACCGCACATTAGTTTGGTTAACCATACACGATACGCCAGGTTGGGCTGTTGAAAGAAATACTAGTTTTAGATAAAAAATACTCGTGTTTAACTAAAACCGAAATAACATATTATGCGTAAAATTTGATATGTGATTGTAAATCGTACTTGAACAGTATCAAATTGAATTTTATTCTTATTTTTATATAAAATATGCTGAAGCAGCAAAAGTAACATACCACTCGCATAAAATATGTAATATCGGTAAACAAATGTGTAGTTTGAAATGGTGATTGCTCTTCCGGGAAATTAGAGTATTTTTATCAACTTGACCTTTTCTATCCAAAATTCAATAAATATATAACAGAAAATATTAAAAATTGTATTTATCGTATGACACACATTTATTTAATACTTTCCTTTTTTATCAAATACAAAATACACTTTCCGATTTCACAAAAACTCTTTCCTCTCATCTACATAAGTAACTAAGAGATCAAATTAGAAGAAATGTATAATAAGCTAAGTCAACTACAAATTTGTCTTCTGCAATTATTGATAGACTGCCTTCCTCCACGTATCTTATCACGCTTTTTATATGAGATAAATTATTAATTATTTTTGTTGTTTAGTAACACTCGATTCATGTTTATTATATTTGTCAAGATAACTAATATGGTTTGAGAATCAGAGAACGGCAGTTTCTTTAACCTCCTGTCCGGTTTGTCGGTAAAGCGACAAAAAGAGCCTTCATACATAGTACAATAAGCGAATACAATAGCAGTGAATTTCGGATGCCGGACCATTGTACGAGCAAGTGACGCATTTATCAAAAGCGCGCATAAACTTTAAGAGCCTGATTCAAGAGCTTTATTCGTCTTTAAACATAGTACACATATGCAATTGTCTTCGTCAAAATACTTATCAGTAATAATTAAATTACAGTTATTTCAAAAAACCACTCTAAAGTATAAGTTAAAGATTTAACAAGAATAATAAGTTAATAAATAATTAACAGCAAACACTATAAACAACAACAAATGATGATAACAAGAGATTAAATACAACGAAAGAATAAGATATCACACTAGTATCACTAGTATCACAGGCAAGGTATTAATTGACCTAATAAAATGTTCATTCCTTTAACCAGCTATTAATTACAAACTTAAACCTTTTAATATTTACCAACCAAGCTCCTTCAGGCAATCTATAAAAAAGTTTTATTTCCATAAAATATTTGACTTTTCTTAGTTTTTTCTAGTCTAATTGGTGGTAAGTCAAGCTTATACAAGTTTCTTGTATTATAATTGTGTGTATTTCCTCTGATTTTGATATTCATTTAGACTTTCTTTAACTTTCATTAGACAATCCCACTAATATTATAAATGCGAAAGTTTGAATGTTTGGATATTTGGATGTTTCGATGTTTCGAGGTTTGTCCTCGAATCACGCTGAAACTGCTATACGGATTGTGCTGAAATTTGGAACTGGTATAGCTTTTGGTCTGAATTAACATTTAGAGTGCTTTTTACCACCCATAACACATTCATTTCACCAAATAAAGTCGAATTCAAATTGAAAAATTAGTTTATTTACATTCGAATCTTATGATAAGAACGAAACGTATTTTAACAGCTTTTGTCAGTTCGACAAACTTTCTGAAACACCTGTTTACATTTGAATTTTATAAATAATAAGTAAACAGTGCTTGATTGGTAGTGTAATTCACATAGTAATAATAAAGCATTAATATATAAATTTTACTCCATATTGCGCCAGTGACGAATTAAAATCATCTAATGCATTAAATACTGTTATGAAACTAACCTTAATGAACAAAGTTATGAATGTTTTCACATACGTTACTTTAAACTGGCGGGCATCCTTGACTATATGATATTACATTTTAACAATGGCTAATGGAAAAACAGAGAAATGAATACTACCATGCCTCAACGATTCATTCTTTCCCTGGCTACAGTCCAAAAAACAAGTGTAACGCAAAACTTTAATAACGATTAATTTGGACAGTTGCAAAACCTTAATAAGAATTTCCCTCTTATACCGAAAGTACATAGTAAGTAGGTAGGACTCTCCCCTAGGTCGTAATAGGCTTTTCAGTCCGACTTATGTATGTATTTTTTTCATCAGGACAAGGTAAACTCAACTATGTCAACACGGTTTTGACCAAAGTAAATTTCCGAGAACTAGATAATCGAACGTATATAAAATTTTATCGAGGCAATATGGCAAGCTAAACTGTAACATAGTAGGTAAGTGAATTTAAATGGTCTTAAGTAGGCACTATTTAACCGAAGTAGGTATCTACATAAGTATATATATATATATATATATATATATATATATATATATATATATATATATATAATATATATAATACTGGAAATATCTTAGACCATAAATATATGACAAGGACTGGAAATATAGCTTTTTGACCGAAGTAAGTTTCCGAGACCTGTGTGATCTGAGATTTGTGTTTTCTTGATCGGGATGACAATGCAGATTCAGCTGTGACGTTATGTATATAATTAATTAGAACCAGAAATGCTCCTACACGTGCCAAACAAGATATAATAACTAAGTTAATCTCTGATACTATTTACCACGAATAAGAATAAATAAACCAAGAATAAATAAATCACCACGAACTTAAGCAATATCTACCTGGTATGTATGCCTACATACGTTTCAAAATTTTTATAGGACTTCCATCATATTACATTATAATTTCTTTTACTAAGTAATATGAGGACTTTGGTTTTAAGATTGCGTGCAAAGCCGCGGGTAACAGCTAGTAAAAAATATATATGCAAGGCAATGTCATAATGTGAAATTTTCTAAAGATAGGCAAACACGTCTCTGTCTGGTATCCCTTTAATTATTCTAAGAGCTTTCTTCTGCCATATAAAAGCTTTATTAGATACTCTACTGTTGCCCCATAAATTGACACCGTACACCAAATGTGTGTGAAAAAAGGATAGCAAGATATAGGAGCATTTCGTTACTAACACAGAACTTAAGCTTACGAAGTAAAAATACAACTCTAGCTAACTTTTTACAAACGTTTTGTACACGGTATTCCCAATTTAACCTACTATCTAAATAAATACCAATCAGATTAACAGTTTTAACATTTTCAAACATATTATTCATTGTAAAAACATATTTTCATCTACTACTAAAAACTTAGCTTGAAACCAATTAACCGCCATTTTTAACAATGCATCCTGCTCTAATAAAAAATTTCAAAAATATTAAGACTACGTAAGAGTGTACTGTCGTCAGCATAAAGGACAGATTTGGATTTTTAGCGTTATTAAGTATGCTTTATTACTGCATGTGGTATCCTAAACCTAGGTTTGCTTTACATTTTACCAGCTTCTTCTTATTGGAAACCAAATGCTTAATTTATGAACAAACACTCCAATAATTGAGAAATCTTTTTTAGGCCTTTCGTGTTCAATTAACACATCATCAGACCCACATAACTGAAATAAAAGTGAAGTAATAATACAAACAATTTAGACTTTAATTGGCAAAACATGCACTTCATACTGGACACTGCTTTTCAAAAGTAAAATTATTAAAAGAAATCAAAAACAAAACAATTCCTCGATGCTTACGAATCTATTTTTGTGCAGAAGAACCAAAATGATTTAGAAAACAATGAGCCTGGACCTCCTCAAAATTCACCGTTACTGCCTTTAATCTAATTAAATATTAATTTTTACATATACAGTAGACATACTTCTTGGCCTTTAAAATGTTATCTCTTTGTATTTTTAATGACATGTGTTTTAATGCCTCACTAAAATAAAAAATTTTCTCAATTATTGGAGTGTTTGTTCATACATTAAGTATAGGTTTTCTTGAATAAATAATAGTATCATTGCATTTAATAACGACAAATAGTAGCTTTTAAAGTTATCGCTTTGTCATTTATAAGTACATAAACGGATACAACTACGATTTATCAGAGAAAATATGACGAGAGCGTTGGTTAGGTCAGTATTTCAACTGGTCTGTGGTTCTAACATCTAACGATGCGGTATGCCCAAACCTGTTCTGATCGTCATTAGATAGGACGCCTAATTACACTGTTTGTGAATCAGGTCGGCCTTGAGATAAGACAAGCACGTTTCTTGGATGTCCGTCACAAAAACCTCTTCAAGGCCATGGTCATCGCATAGATCAACATGTGCATAGTTAGTGCGTTTCCAGGAAAAGGAGAATAAATTTCCTCAGCTGAAATTTAAAAGCTCCGTCATTTGGATAATGGACACGAATATGTTGCTTTTTCATTTCAGTAGACGCCCCACCAGTACAAATATATATATATATATATATATATATATATTTATATAATATATATATAAAATTGGCATCGATTTTATCGGGTTGTGTTTTCAATAGATACATAATACACAGTATTTAAATTTAATTTTTCCGCTCAGGAAGAACAAACAATACATTATTTTCAGTGGTAATTTAATTTGAAAATGTTCAGATTAGGTGTGTAAAAGAAATACCTAGACCCCAATTATTGGAATTATTAAAATACTGTTATGCCTACTAAAATACCCCACATTATCCGCCATTAAAAATTCAAATACTATAATGTGACAAGAGCTAAATCTTCAAAATAAATTTCAAAAATTTCTGAAGGACTTTTGAACTTCGGCAATAACTTCATGGCGTAAAGACCTAGTAATTTAATACATTATAAAATTTCATCATTAAGGCTTATTAGTTTGGGTGATCGTTTCAATAACAAGAAAAACTCGGATAAAGAAAGTAGGGAGTAGATTTCGGAGACATCATCATTTGTTAGCGTTTTTTAATAAGTTACCAACACAGTGAGAAATTTATTTTGAAGGAAAATTTGCTTTAAATTTGCTAAAATCTGTTTTAGATAGTTTTTTTTTTTTAATTCTCAGTAATAGCCTTGTTATTTAAAGTAGTAATCGGCTTTTTGAAATCAGGCCTACAGAAAACAGATTAATATAAGTGTATAATTGTCTACTATCTAAAAACTATCTATCTAGTACTTATATAGAAGATGGCTAAAGGCAATGACATATTTTTGTAAAAAACTCCTTAGTGAAATTTCGTTTAAAAACAGGTCAATTTAATTAAAATATAATTTCCTTAAGTCGGAAGTCATTAAAAACGCATTATTCCCTAACGTCAAACTGTTAAATATTCACAACTTTTCCCTCAGCCGTTTTCCTTGAGCCTGATTACAAAACTGTCCAAAATCCCTACTTTCTATAATTGCTTTCGGATACACAATCTTGATGAAAAGTCCAAAGTTTTAGTTGAACGCGATTTAGACCGTCTAGTATATTAAAAATAGTCCGTAACTCATTCCTCAACTTATTTTGCTCAACCTTTTGGAATAAACATCTTAAATCTCCAAAATAAAATTGCATTTTGGGATACCAGAAACCTAACATTCAAAAAGCGGACATGAGAAATTTTTTTGGTTAATTCTTCACCTTAAGTCGGTCAACCTTGTGAATAAAATTATACACTACATAAAAAATGAATCAGTTTGACAAAATGAATGTCAAAATCTAACTGAAGAGTCAATAACGCAGCCAGAAAAAAGTTTTGGGGGCGGGATTCATAAAACTAATATTTTCCTGTAGTGGACATAAATTAAGGCCTCATTTTGTTCCTTAAAAAGTTCTTGAGCCGTTTCTTTGTTGAGAACGATCTTTCAGAAGTACTGTATACATGTCAATAATACTTAATTATTTAAATAATAACAATAGTTTACTAAAAAAGTAATTTTAAAAATTCAAATGTTGGGGCTCCGAACCCCTTGGACCCCCTTGTTGTTGGTTACGTCCTTGTAAAGTTTCATCTCTGCTTCAAAACTAAGTTGTGAACCAAGCATAGGGCATTCAGCCTTGTAATTTTAACATCTATAAATTAGTCTTGATTTACGCCATCAACTTTTTGAACTACATGATATAGTCAATTCATTGTCATTATTGAGGACATAAATTTTATTACATCATTAGGGTCGTTATTCCGATTTTAATCTCTTCTTACTCGAGATTAATTTCTATTTCGGTAGTAAACTCGTTTCCGGAACTCCTTGCTACGTAACACACCACAATGGCGGTAGTTACTTAAATCTTCTTTATTAACATTGTTTTACAGCCCATTGTGTGTTGAGCAGCTTATTATATATCGCCATGTTTATGACGAAAATCTTTTACGATCATCTTTAGATCTCTTGGAGCTGTGCATAAAAATAGTCGTAAACCCCTCCTCTTATAGGTGAAGAGTGAAGTAAACGTGAAATGTACTCGGAATTGTGATGCGGTGATCTGGAAGTAACGTGCTGGTTTACTGATCCTTCACTTCTCGAGAAACAACACTATTATGGTTTTGTAAACTGTAGGATTGTTAGATATAAAAGGTATTTAAATTGAAAACCTTTTTATTTTGGGAGGTTTATTAAACTTTGCATTTTAAATATGAAAGTTGTTTCGTTATTTCATATGATGAATAATATGAATGTTTCAAACATCCTAATAATATAATTAACGCGAAAGTGCCCTTTCTTTGGTTTTATTTTCACGCGTAAACTATTCAAAGGATCGATAGAACTGAATTTTACATAGACATTATTACGGTCCCTGGTATAAATATAGGCCTATCCTTATTTCGAAAATAATTCCGCGATACACCCACTGGTCTTTAGAGTATAGAAAAATTCCATCTTGGTCTCTACTGTTGTGAAATATTAATTGAAAGTTCCTGTCAAATTTAATCAACTGTTCCGTTGGAAACACCGTTTTATGACAGCATAACTATACGTTTAATTAATTTAAGAGGAATTGAATTTTTTTATTTCTCCGTGAACACGAAACATCTAGATAGTATAGTTGGCGCGGTATCAGAGAAACAGAAGTTTTTTTATTTCTCCGTGAACACGAACACGAACATCTAGATAGTAGAGTTGGCGCAATTTAAGAGGAATTGAAGTTTTTATGTTTCTCTGTGAACACGAACATCTAGATAGTAGAGTTGGCGCGGTATCAGAGGAATTGAAGTTTTTGTATTTCTCCGTGAACACGAACATCTAGATAGTAGAGTTGGCGCGGTATCAGAGAAACAGAAGTTTTTGTATTTCTCCGTGAACACGAACATCTAGATAGTAGAGTTGGCGCGGTATCAGAGGAATTGAAGTTTTTGTATTTCTCCGTGAACACGAACATCTAGATAGTAGAGATAGCGCGGTATCAGAGGAATAGAAGTTTTTGTATTTCTCCGTGAACACGAACATCTAGATAGTAGAGATAGGCGCGGTATCAGAGGAATAGAAGTTTATATATTTCTCTGTGATCGCGAACATCTAGATAGTAGAGTAGGTGCGGTATCAGAGGAATAGAAGTTTTTCTTTGTACTAAGGAAGCAACGCACTCAAGGCCCAGCGGATTTCCAATTGGTCACGCCTGTCTAGTTATATAGCCGACACCAGTTTGTAACACCGCTGTTTTTAGGCGTCCTGGCGATATTTTTGTCGGCAACCTATTAAATCCTTGGCAACACAATGCCATTCACGTGTATGATTGATTCTTCACTTCCGTAACTACGAAGGACGCTATGACTAATGTTATTCCCTAAACATTTTGTTGAGCACTATTAAATAATCGTAACCCTTTAATAACTTTAAAAATAGTGGTATTTCACAATTGAGAAACATGCCGTCAAGATAATAATAACTAACACAACAATTAGACTGAGATTGTAGTAGGCCTATTACAAACTATATACCGGTAATGTGATACAAATCTACATGTGACAGCACAGTAAGATCGAATGTATGTTCCATGATTATGACAAACCATATTGACAGATTGCTAGGATCTTGTAAACAGACTGACTTACGTACGTACGATTTGCATATGGTGTACGTGCTGTTCTGTACGCCACACCGCGGGATTGGTAATGCAATTCTAAAAGTAAAATCCACCCTTCTTGGAAAGCATTAAACACTTCGGGATCTTTTGAATCACAGTATTTCCTTCTGTCAATCTTCATCTTTCCTTGAGTGACAAACCACACATTCAAATGTTTTATTCTTGTTCATAGTGATTTAGAATGTATTTCTTGACACAAGAAATAAAGTAATCTTAGTTCATAGGCCTATAAGGTTTATAATTAAATTACCTACTGCAATATGTACCGGAATATTGTAGAAATAACGTAAATACACATCAGCACTCCTCTATTATATTAAATATATTTGTTGTAACGGGTTTCCTTACTCTCTTAGTTTTCTTTTGTCAAAATATCTTCTTTCCTTTACTTGCTCATATTTATTATGGACTTTATCCTTACCACATTAGATTTGATATTTTTCACATTCTTTGCTATAATATTAGCTTATAACTAGTGTTTATAACAGCACTAAAACACACTATATAACCTCACCTTTATAATATATAGAAATAAAGAATGATGACTATTTTTTTTTTTTTTTTTTTTTTTTTTTTTTGTTTTATGAAAACTACTTAAGAATTTATATTAAACACGAGGGGGGCAGGACTTTCTGTAGGTAAACAAATCAATGTTTAATTAAAAGTTATAAATCAGGTACCGGTATACAATGTAAATGCCTTAAAAGGCATTAAATCATTAGGAAGTTGTAATTTTAAATTTATTTTCTAATAATCAGCTACTATATTGTTGTGCATGAACTTTTTGAGATCAGATATGTAACATTAATTATCCTTTAAGCGAACATAACTTTACTTTTGGGTCTTAAGATTAAATAAATAAACAAAAATTCTGTTAACAGGTAAATATCTAAAATTTATCTTAAATTTGGTGTTTTTTTTTTTTCTTTCGCCATTGTACTTGTTCTTCACAGATAATATGAAAATAACAAATAAGCTCATTCTAACAATGTTTTGAAATTTCAATACACCACTATTTTGGTTAGGGTCAACCTTTTGAGGTCGGGTTTGTGTCATTTTATTGTGCCAATAAATAAATTTAACCTGATATGCTATACTATTTGGCCTATTCTCCCTCTAAAACTTTTCTTCTGACTCCTTGCGGGGCCGCCCACCCCCTTCGAGAAGCGTAGCAGTCCACTGAATACGCGTTAAAATAGTATTTAATGTGCACTAACAATATGTAAAGAGTAGCAGCTCTATTTGTAATGGTGAAAATAATATTAAGCCGTCCCGGGACACCCTGTATATTAACTAAAGTGTGCAGCTGATAACTGAAGGATCACCTCCAGTTTTGTCCTGTCACAAACCAACGATAGAAAACCCTCCATCTTTTAATAGACCCTCTGCCAATGGCGCAGTGTAGAGGGTACAACGGTTATCGCAAGATAACCAGATCAAGCAACGTCGAGTGTGGCCGCTGCTTGGATGGGTGACCGCTGAGCGATCCTGTCCTTGCAAGCAGCCCGCCTGCCCGGCCGTTGGTGGTGGTTAAGGAAGCAAGGTGACCAGACGCAAATTCCTAAAAGGACTTTTGGGGTTAAAAAGTAGGACATTAAAGCAAAAATGAGGACAGTATTAAATATTCTTATAAACTTTGCAAACACATTCATTTATACACTATTTAAAAACGCTCATATCAATTTATATGTGTTTATTTGTACCGTACTGTATTTGAGGATATTATAATGTAAGTAAAAAAAAACTCAAATTGGATTTTTTGACATTTAAACAGAAAAAATGTATATTAAAGAATATATTGGTGAATAAAAGTATTATTTGAGGCAATTATTTTGTATGTGGCATAAGATTGAATTAATTATTGTCCGATTTTTTCTCTAACGTATTAAAGTTAACCTATCATTCACAATACATAAATAGGAAATCAAGGGGTAGTAGCGCCAGTGCAGCTGAGCGGATAGAAACAACAGTGAGTCAGTGACACTATAGACAACACTCAACATACAACTGAATCTAACAGCAGTTCACATGCCATGGCATTACTTGTGCGCTGCTATAATGTGTCATGGCCTATCTTTGGCACTTCAAAAATCAGAAGGTTTTTTAATGTGATGCTACTGTTTTTAAAAATTTAAGCGTTCGATAAAAACATTTCACTTCATTTTAAAAAGCCTGGAGGACAGGAGGACAAACGTTAAAAAAGAGGACATTTCCTCCTAAATCTGGACGTCTGGTCATCCTATTCGCAAGTCACCTTTTTAGCCCTAACTTCGCCTGGTAAAATAAGGCATCTTTACTTAATCCTATACTAGAGATGACCGTCGTTTTTTTAAATGATCAGAGGAAAGTTTTTGATTAAAACTATAGAACACATGTTTAGCCTATACTTACTCATTTTCTTATCAGCATCATAGTAATCGAGTTTTATCAAAAAATGTTATAACATATCAGCAAAACGCAACACGAGTAGGCATAAATAACATGATTATAATCTAGCTTTGTTGTGTTTTAATTTCTACCTGACAACCCAATAGAGACATATTTTATAAAATTAATGTACATTACGTAGAGCAACTAATTTACGTTGGAATGTTCTCTTTTGTAAAGACGCGATCGCGAGTGGATAATTGAATTTGTTTGAATTTACGAAGCTACGTCAGTTGCTCCGCTTAATTTCCTCCTAATTGACGTCAAACTTGATTTAGACTGAAGCTGGAGAGGTTGCAAGCAATTACTTATTTATTGAGCCCAGCGCTTTATATTAGTCTTACTTAGTTAGTAATATCTATCTTATAAAATGTATAAAGAATGTTTCAGTAAAAAAGAAATATTGGTTGGAATGTTACCGTTTTAAAGTACACTAGAAAAGTAGAGAACGTTCGAGTTGTAACCATTGTTTATCTATCCGAATAATTACCTACCATTAACACTGCTAGGCTTTCTAATCGCCATTTCTATTATGTCTAAATTTGGTTGGTAAGTTCTTATTTTTCGTCTCGAGTACATTGATAAGTAGTAAATTGATTTAAAAATTAACGTAAATTAGCTAGAATAGGATTTTTTCCGGACATTTGCCATCGTTCAGTGAAACAAGAAATCAGTAACACTACGTTTCGAGATCTGCAATCTGATCTCTTCTTCAGGTAAAGAACTAACCTAATACATAATTACAAACTAGGTTAAAATAAACCTAGGCGTGTGGTTAGGCGTGCCACAACGCTTTGGTAAGATTTGTTTATTTTAACCTAGTTTGTAATTATGTATTTGGTTAGTTCTTTACCTGAAGAAGAGATCAGATTGCAGATCTCGAAACGTAGTGTTACTGATTTCTTGTTTCACTGAACGATGGCAAATGTCCGGAAAAATCCTGTTCCCTTCACAATCCTTCCATCGTCAAAAATAACCTTCAAACAAAGAATAGCTAGAATAGTAAAATATGCTATACTATGCAGCTTACAGACTGTACTGTCATTTTATTCACTATGACGCTTTCCTTGCTTCACTTAGTTTTATCTAGATACTTTTGCTCAGTTTGAACTGAATAGTGTTAAATTTCCTAGCATTTTACTATTTAAATGGCATTGTATCAATTGGCAGAGTATTAAAATCGTAATATTTCCTCTTAATAAAGTTTCTGAATGGTGTCATATCATTACTGTGGCCAAAAATACCATAGAAGTATCTCAATGCGGTACGTTTCAGTTCTTCATACTATATCGTATAAATCCTTAAGGTTGTGAAACTGGTTTTTGGTTTGAGAGGATAATTGGATTTCGGACATTTGCCATCTTATATGTTACAAAATGTATAGCACGACGTTTCGAGGATTGGAATCTACCCTCCTCGTCAGGTGGGCGCGGTTTTAATAAATACACGTGTTATACCTTTTGCAATATACAACGATGGCAAATGTTTGAAATCGTATTATCCTATCAAACCTTCCATCATCAATAACAAACTTTAAACAATTTTTTGGTTTTTGGTTGATTTAATATTTTTACTATCGAAATAACAGCAAATTAAGATAATTTTCATAAAGAGAGAAACAATTTTTATAGTTTTTGGTCACTCTACAAGGAATTATAGACATTAAAAATAGGAAAGTTTAGCAAGTTTTGAACAAGCCAAAATAAACCGGCTGAATATGAAAATGTTAATTTTGCGTAACTCATAACTAAATAATTACAACTTCGGTGAGAGGCTTGCTTTTTTAATACTTTTTAGTCAATAACATTACATTTTTTTAATCAAATTCGACTTAGAAAAACAAAATTTTGGAATAAAATATTACTTGAAATAAATATTTGTATTTTTTCATTTATTATCTGTATTTTCAGATTTTTTCATTAAATACTAACATTTTGTTCTTAATACTATTATTAATACTTACAGTTCCTCTGGAATGATAGTTTTTATTGAAGATAATTTAAAGAGTGGTGGGTAAAAATCTCTTTTAGTGTAAACAAACTAAACCAGCCGATACACCGACTTGCAACACCTACGAACTAAAAAATCTGTCAAGGGTCACAGTGAATAGAAACGTAAGGGCTGCAGTCTGTGATCGATCTCTATTACATTTGACTACTTTGATATTTTAATCAAGAGAATGTCAACTCAGTAATTAGCGCTAGATCAAAGCGTTCCCAACACCGAAGCCCTATCGTGGAACTAATTTTCCTTACACCGGCTTTCACCGGCTGTTTCCCCCATCGCTTTCCCTGCAGTTACTGTACTTCGTTCTGCATTATTAGTCGAGTGTTATTGCAGCTCTCGCGCACTGAGTTTGATCGCCGTGACGAGAATTCACCTTTTTGTGTTATTTCCGTTAAATAACAACTCGCTGTTTCGGGGATATATTGAATTCGCCATCATGACGAAATTATCTCGCAACTTTTTGGATTTTCACCGATTATTGCCCCCAGAATCCAACTAAACCTACTATAATTCGACTACTCGCAAAGATATTACTTACACAAAAATTAATATATAAGTTTAATAGACATACTGAACCAATGAAATGCTTCGATATGGCAAACGATCACGTTTGTACAAAATTAAAATTTCAACTATTTTGTAGTACAGAGAAAAATAACAGAAATTTCAAGAAACTTCAAGCAGCCTTTATAATACCACATTTAAATGTTTTTCTTGAGTGCTTAAGATGGCAGTGGCTGTTCTAGGAGTGTTCTAGGTGGAGAAAAACTGGAAGTGTTTTAGAATCCCCAGGTCATTCACAACAGTTTTTTGTTCTTAAGTTTACAAGATAGCAGCCATGCAATTTTTTAAAGTTTGTTATTGGCGATGGAAGGTTTGAAAGGATAACAGGATTTCGGACATTTGCCATCGTTATATGTTACAAAAGGTATAACACATGTATGTTTTAAAACCTCCCCCACCTGATAAAGAGGGTACATTCCAATCCTCGAAACGTTGTGTTATACCTTGTGTAACATAAAGATAGTAAATGTTCCTGTTATCCAGTCATCCAAAGTTTTGAAAAATATACAACATTGCAGAAGTATAGTCCAGAAATTCAGCGCCAGTTTGCATTATATAAGCTTGTAATTATTTGTTTAATATTGCACTTCCATAAACTGTCATATTGTTAACGGAAAAACAGAGAGAGATAAGAAAAAGTATTTCTAATCATATGTTTAATATGAATTTTTCTTATTTTGGTGTCCTGAATTAATTTTTGAAATATTGGTCGCCCGTTATGAAATACCCTGTATATCTCGTGTCTGTAAAATATCAAAATGTACGTTAAAAAATAAGGGGAGACTTTAATAAGCGGCCTTCACTCGTTATTCGATTGTTTTTTCGAACTATTCCATATATTACCCAAATTCGATATTATACATTAATCGTACGAAACAAGAATTATAATACATTAACAAGAATAATACATTACAATTCTTAATAACATAAATTTATCAATAACATTACAAAATAACAAATCTACGGCCTAGACCTACACATAAGAAATACGTTACGATATTTATAGATTGCACGGATAGCAGTGAGTAACCGCTTTTGTAAAAGCAGTAGCCAAACCCACATGTATATCTCGAAATTGATCACATCATTTCCTCGTATTCATCGTAAATTTCAAATTCTCAACAAATTAGTTTCTTCTTGCTGTGTATTGTTTACATGACAAATGACTAACTAATAAGTATGAATCATATGTTTAATCAAATAAATTGTAATATCGAATTATCCATTCGGCTAAAAACAATCGAACCATTCGATAAAAACAACCGAATAAGGAGTGTAATCCGGTTATTAAAGTCTACCCAAAAAATAAAAATGGTAATTGAGACGTAATAGAAACTAATGGAATGTTTACAGTAAGATTGCAGAGACAGAGGGGCAGACGGAACTTTATTCGCGTATTCGTTGACAGTTCTAAGGTAGGCCGAGTAAGCTGCATGTTTATCAGGAAACACAATCACACAATACTGCGAACGTATGGCTTTATTTAGAACCTGTCGAAGACCGTATATGGGTGAAAGCGTTGTCTCTGACAGCTAATCGATATTGCTCTACACGTTTAAACTTTTACCACGTCTTAATCTATCACCGTGTAGGGCTGAAACGGTCTAAAAGTAACAATACTCTGGAATGTGAAACATTCAGAAGGAAGGCTTACATGAAACACACACACACACATATATATATATATATATATATATATATATATATATATATATATATATATATATATATATGTCAAGAGTTACTGCACTAACGGAAAGATAATGTAACAATTTTAAGAAGGATCTCTCAGATCTTTAAGTAAGACAGTAATGATTCCAACTAACTTGCGGAATTCCTACAATGGTAGTCATTAAAGTAATGACTGAAATGTAATAATTTAAATATTTCTTTAAACAATAATATTTATGTTTAACTACTCGTACATTTCACCCAGAAAATGAACTCTGTTCCAGATACGTTATGTGTGCTGCCGAAAACTCCCAGCTACTATTCTGCAGCTCAGATCTGCGAGAAGCTTGACACCACTCCGTTTCGGTGTATCATTGGCGTGGACAGGTATTATAGTAGTGCACAATGTCAAGGACGTAGCCAGCAAGGAGGTTTAAGGGGTCCGGACCCTCCCCCAAAATTTTCAATAAATTTTTTAGTAAACGATTGTTATTGTTTAAATAATTCAGTATTACTGACATATACTGCTGAAAGATCGTTCCCAAATAAAGAAAAGGGTCAAGAACTTTTTTAAGGAACAAAATGGGGCTTTACTCTTTGTCCACTATTGGAAAATATGAGTTGTCTGGACCCCCCCCCCCCACAATGTTTTCCTGGCTACGTTCTTGCACCCTGCATCATTTTCACTTTCAAAATGATGTCTTACCATTCTGTCTGCTTATACTTCTGTTTTCTGGGAGCTTGTGCAAACAATCAATTTATGAGAGTGTTCAAGCTGCAAAAACAAGCGATCCGAATTATCGCTCTGTTGAAATTTAGAGAGTCGTGCAGGGAAGCCTTCAAAAATTTACAACTGTTGACGCTGCCCAGTCTCTACATCTTGGAAACAACTCTGTTTTGTATGTCTAAATGTGCCATAACGAATGGCCGAGACATACATGCATATGAGACTAGAGGCAGAGATAACTACCGAACTGGTAGACACAGAACGGTGGTTTATGAACGCTTGCCTTCACAGGCAGGTGTTCATTCCGTCAACAAATTACCAAATTCAATAAAAAACGCTCCAACGCCCAAGGTGTTATAATCTTGTTTGAAACGCTCTTTAGTGTCACAAGCATTTTATAATGTAGACGAGTTTTTAGCATATGATTGGGAGACCACCAATTAAAAAGACTGACTGAATCCGTCGCTGGAAGTGGGAATCATTGGCGAATGAATGGATGTATGTAAATTTGTAAATTGTATGTCTGAATGAGATCACTATTGTGGGGTGTATGACAAAATTCTAGCAAGTAAAAAGTTGACTTTTGCCATGCGTTATAGAATGTTCCGGCAATAAAAATCTGATTTGATTATGCTCCATAGAATATAATGAGTACGGGGTTAAAATAATAAAACAATGTTACATTCAGTCTTGTAATAAATGTTTAAATTTTTTAAGAAACTCTTAATCTATATTAGGTTGGTACAAGTTGGTATCACTCAGAGAGCTGGCAAAACTTTTCTCCTGTCTGTCTGTATATGGGATATCTGGAGAGCTAACTGAACCAAGAGTCTATGTAGACTTGAAATTTTCACTTGAAGTAAGGTTCGTTGAAGGTGCTCATCTTCTTATTGGATTTGGCACAGCGTAAGCAAAACGTATCACTCAGGGGTATACCTTTTTTAGCCATTACAGTTTGAAAATGTTGTACAGCCACCATCTTAGAGCCTGATATGATATTAGGTCTATCCTGAATTTGTCTTTTTTTAAATATTAGACTAAAAAAATATGCAAATTTTGAACTTTACGGTATATCTTTAGTTAGATCAAAAATATATTTTTTTTACCAATAAACACAATGAGACAGACAGTATCAGCAAGCAAGATAAGACTATACTTCATAACACAAAATTGAGTGGACTTAAACATCATTTGGTGACGGTTAGAGAGAGAGAGAAACTTTATTTTACAATTATCAAAATTGAAAATGGTGTCATACAATACAAATTGGGTAGTTTAATACAGATATTTCATGGAAAGTTGTTTGGCCAGTCCATATACTCTGCTATACTGTAAAAAAGGTCTTTGAAGAAGCCAATCCTGAAGATGTGCTCTGAAACTCCTTGATTCAGTTGTCTTCATTTCAGCAGGCAGTCTATTGTAAAATTTAGTACCAGCGTATGTAGGCTTCTTTTCAAATCTTCCAGTCCTGTGAGCAAGCAGATTGAAGTCATTTACATGCCTAGTACCATAAGAATGGAAGTGTCCATTCCGTACAAGGCCTTTTGAATTAGCTAGGCAGATAGTTTCCAATAGATAAATGCCCACTACAGTTAATATGTTACCCTTGAAGGTGTCTCTGCAGCTTTCCCTTTTTTTTCTAGACCATGCAGCAACCTCACAGCCTGCTTCTGCATAATCAGCACTCGCTCAAGGTGGCTGTGTGACGAGGCTCCCCAAAGCACGATGCCATACCTTAAGTGTCCCTCAAAGAGTGCATGATAGCTAGTCTTGGCTGCCTGAGGTGAGGCTATAGTCAACATCCGTCTCAAGACAAAAAGTGAGCTGCTCAGCTTGCTGCATAATTGGTCAATATGATTTGCCCAGAAAATATGGTTGTCCAGTATGACTCCTAGATGCTTAGTTTGACTTAGCACATTGTAAATTAGGAAGAGGTATTCAACATCATGTCAATAATTTAAACATACCTACTACTGTACCTACTATAATGGTGGGCACCTTTTCTTAATTCCAATAAAATACTTTTCTGGTTGATACAGAGTTATCTTGAATGAATGAAGAGGTAAAAGAGATGAAAGAATGAAAGAGGTGTGATTGTAAAGATTGTAAGTCTGTATGTGTATTATAGTATGAATGACAGAAACTTTAGGATATCATTATTAATTGACGTTTGTCATATGATGTGATTATTGTGTCAGCAATAAAACAGATTTGATTTGATCTTCAGTTCTAAGATGTAAATGTTTAACAAGTGTGTTCAAATTTTTAAAGTAAAAATGTACAAGTATGAGAGTATTCAAAAAAAGATGTTTATGAACATTCTAAATATTGGTATAATTTACTTTATCAGCTTTGGCAACATTTTTGAAATTTGTAATATTTATGAGCTTTTAAAGAACAAGATCTCTGCTCCTATCCTTATACTTGATAAAAATACATTTTTTAATCTATTTACATTTTGCAGTGGACCGAGTAAAGAGTACAAAAAGATTAAGTTTTATAAAATCTGTATCTTAAAATTTTTTTAGTTAACTAGTTTTACACTTGATGAAGATTTTTCATATAGCTACATTTTAAAATAGTAATATATTTCTTAAATAATTTTAAAATGTACTTCACAGGCTCGACTGCATGAAGAAAGTCAGTTTGAATGAAGCAGACTTTGCAGTATTTGAAGCTGAAGATCTGTTGATTAGTGCGGATGATGTGCACTTAACAGACGTTCTGATCACTCATAGGATTCACGCTTCTGAACAAAGTAAGAAAATTAATTTTGTTTGTAAAATAATTTTATTGTATTAGTCGGATCGTTGGTAAACCTGTCTGACCACCCAATGTATCCCTGCACGTATTGTTGGGATCAGCTGTTACAAAATACTCCATCCATTTTTTAATAAAAGGGATTTTTTATTCTAATAACTGTAGGGTTGGTAAACTTGTAAGGTTTTATGATCACCTGTTTAACAATGTGTAAATATATACAAATATCAGGTGATCAATCAGGGTTACCAACCATCCGACTAATAGAATTACAATTTCTCTTCAAATGACCATAAAAAAAATGGGTTTTCACTATTTATTTCATGAAAACCACAAGGAATGTATAAAATATATGGTATTTTTGAAATTAGGAAAAAAATTTACTTTCTTTTAATTCAATAAAAAATAGGTTGTTGCATTAAAAATATTTACTCACACCCGACACCCCATGCTTGCTGGTCTTAAAAATGTTCATTATATTATTTATGAACTATAAGAAATTTCATGCAGATTTCATGTAAAAAACATTACAATATAAGTACTAATAAGAGAACTGTGACAGATTTTGAACAAAAACAGTTTTTAGAGCGCAGCGAGTGAACCACGCAACCAATAATTATCTTGATTTATTTGTTTATCTTGTTATTACGCACAACTTTGGGCATTTAATCTTTGCTGCTTCTCTAATGGTCTACAAGATCCCTTCAGTGTGCATAAAGTTTGGAACACATAGTATATTGCAATTGAACATAAAAGTGAACCTTTTGGATTTGGATGTACGTGATTATACTCTACTAATAGATACTTTGAATTTGATGTACTACTCGACCTATGCTCTCATTTAAGATTTCCTTCTGATTCCTTGCACAAAAAGGACAGACAAAAAAATCCCCCCCCCCATGACATGACAAAAAATGGTAGTTACTTCAAAAAGTAGATTCATAGGTGCAGTAATGATGTACCAAGTTTTATTGATTTACCTGTAATCATTCAGAAATTATTAAGCCCGTGCGGGACTTTATTAACAACCCTATATATATATATATATATATATATATATATATATATATATGTATATATATATATATATATATATATATATATATAATTTTATTCTGTGTATGTTTTAAAAGTGTACTTGACAAAGAAGTTGTTAATTAACTGCTCTAAGGGACTATTATATATGTATATATGTGTGTATGTATATATATATATATATATATATATATATATATATATATATTATTATTATTATTTACAGATTTGGTCTTTTTCACTAAAGATATGTCATTTTTAGCTAAATATTTATCGATTAGATTCTTCTAATCGTAAACTGTTTTATTTTTTAAACTAAATCTTGCTGGAAGTAATCTTAATTTAAACATTTTGGATTTTCTATTATATTTTTATTCAATGATTATCACTATTCAAAAATTTACATCATTTATCAGCAAACGTCAGCACTGTCCAACACAGGGTGTAGTTAACAAGCTAGTGTATTAACCTGAGGTGTAAAAGTTTATTTACATGCTTTATTTACATTCAAGATGATCATCAAATAAAAGACTAAAAAAAACTAAATAAATTTTGATTAGGTACATTTTGTAAAGTTATAGATAGTAAATAGTTAAAAATGGAAAACTATTTAGCGATATTAAACTTTTCCAGAGAAATGGGAGTATGGAGTCGTAGCAGTGGTGTCCAACAAAGCTAACATATCACAGCTGTCTGATCTGAAGGGTAAAAGGTTGTGTCATCCAGGCAACAACCCGTTCTCCGCCAACTATGACTGGAGTGAGGTGTTCTCATTGGTGAGTGAATCTCAGTATCACTAGTTGGGTCCTCATAATACTTCCTGGTTTGTTCCAAGATTTCCTTGTTGTCCCACAACTTACCCCATCTGCACCAGGCAAACTCTACTATACTGTAACTTATTCAATCCAACCCAGCAGGGATCACTTCTGGCTGGTTTATACCTTCCAGTTGAACCCACCACTGGGCACAGCAAAAACCGATGTGTCGCTTAAATCTGAGCAACCTTATGGATGTCCAGGAGCGGCACATCACTAACCGCAAGTGTCGAGATTCTGGGGTGCAAGGGCAATCGATAGGTCTAGTCTACTGCGGGAGATGACTATTGGAGTTGGAGGGGTTCCTTCCTTAAGTATCAAATGTTATTGCTAGCCTCAACAAGGGTGTGCCATCCCCTGCCTGCTTTAACTGGAGAGGCTGGTTCAGAGCTGGCCTCCCTTCTTCTGGGGGGACATGAGCTTGAGATTAGTGCCCTAATTCATCCTCATGGATCTCGATAGGAGGCGGCCCCTATCCCCTAACCTTACCCATCCTGAATATTCTGTCACTTCAGAAAGCCGCACTAAGGTTCTTATAGGACTAAGTGCAATTTATAAGCTTCTTGTCCCAAGAGAATAAAAAAGAAACTTACTGGTTAACAGTAGGAGTTATAGTATTATTACTGAAACTATAGCAGTATTTATAACTAATATTTGAACTATTTGATGATGTTAATATTAAAATTCTATACACAGTTCAAGATTATAGTAAATTGTATATTTTGTATCAACTTTATAATCAATATCTGTGCAATTTTTACTGTAGAGAAGATGTTCTTCGACTTTTTGAGCATTCCGTAATGGTGACAGTTAGTAATAACGTTCTCCAGGATGAATGTTCTGAAATGATAGGGGTTAACACACTCAGCGCCATGTGAAGATTCATGATTATGATGTTTACACTTACTGTTAAGTAACATAGACTGCTGGGACTGAAAGTGTTACAGACGTAGCAATACAGGTTAAGTTAAAGTAGCATACAAAATGTGAAATACATAACAAAAAATTTAATGGTATTTTATAGCAATACAGGACAAGCTAAAGTACCCTAAACAATGTTAAACACACAACAAATAATTTAATTTAAATTGTCATTTGACAGTTCTTTGAATCACACATTAGTTGCTTATTTAAAAACATGCAAAGAACCAGAAACTAAATATTAACTGAATATGAAATGTGTTGGTTCTGTGGTGTAGTGCTCACCATACGAGATCCAGGTCCAATTTCCAGCAGAGCAATTACTTTTGTGAATTAGTTTGATTAAAATTTAATTTTGTCGTTTATAAACACTTAATGATACAATATTATGAAATATAACTTGTTTGCACTATACATTACGTTTTAATGTACTTAATTTTTCTTTTGTATTACAGTATTTTGAGAATCGTGTTGCTCCCCAACTCTGCGACAAGGGGGTCTCAGTTGAAGAAAATCGCATTAAAGCCTTAGCAGAGTTCTTCGGAGAATCTTGCAAAGCTGGAGTGTGGGCTGCAGACCCTGAGATCGATGCTCAACTTAGTAAGTTATCGTTTATGTGTATAAGCTAGTAGGTTAGAC
Source organism: Homalodisca vitripennis (assembly GCF_021130785.1). Lineage (NCBI taxonomy): Eukaryota > Metazoa > Arthropoda > Insecta > Hemiptera > Cicadellidae > Homalodisca > Homalodisca vitripennis. The sequence goes on along the minus strand of NW_025777477.1, from coordinate 10,506 downwards.
TAGACACAGTATGAATACTTGACTACTGTCAATACCGCTGGAGTATGGCTACTGTCAATACCACTGGAGTATGACTACTGTCAATACCACTGGAGTATGGCTACTGTCAATACCACTGGAGTATGACTACTGTCAATACCACTGGAGTATGACTACTGTCAATACCACTGGAGTATGGCTACTGTCAATACCACTGGAGTATGACTACTGTCAATACCACTGGAGTATGACTACTGTCAATACCACTGGAGTATGACTACTGTCAATACCACTGGAGTATAGCTACTGTCAATACCACTGGAGTATGGCTAAGCTCACTATACTCTCACTATACTGGGTGAAGAATCTAAAGCGAATTTCCACAACAATTATTTGTGGGGTGAGAACATATGAGATATTGATAAACCCTATGTACTGATTATCATATATTTATCAATAGTGGCCAAAATATATATATATATATATATATATATATAAATGAATGTTTGTGTGTTTGCCCTTTATGGAATCGTAAACTATTTAACTGATCATTACGAAAAGTTTTATGTGTATGTATTTTTCCACGTAGAAGGTTTATATGCTATGCCCATTGGTGTAACTCTCCACCAGGCAGCGCTCAAATCAAAATCAAATCAAATTATTTATTGCCATTGATCACATTTGCATACATGAAATAGGCATTGTCATAAATTTAAAATACTAAAATATAGAAGCACAGTAATAAAATACATCATCATAATTTAAAATTATAAAATATGAAATATGAAAGTACCAATTATGCAATAATCATATAAGAGCTCTGCATAAGACAAGACAATGTAGAATCAACAGAAACATTAAATCTACTTCACAGTTGAGAAATTCAGCTAATGTATAAAATGGATTACTCAAAACAGCCAATTCATTAGCTTACTTTTAAACACAGTAAGAGATACTGCTTGCGCAGACTCATCTAATTTGTTAAAAAGTTTACACAATTTATCTTATGAGATAAACCAATTTTAGTTAATCTATGCTGAGGAATATTGAGCTTAAACTTATTTCTTGTATTATGTACATGTATGTCTTGCCTGGTGAGGAAATAAGTGTAGGTTAGATTTTGTGTATACTAATTACCTGAAAAATATAAAGATTTGATAACGGTTAATATCCCCAAATGAACAAAAAGTGGTTGGCAATGATCAAAAGGACCTGCTCTACAAATAGTTCTTATAACTCTCTTTTGAATCAACAAAAGATCTCTCACAGATGTTGCATGACCCCAAAGGATCAGACCATAAGAAATATGGGGACTGAAACAAACCAAAATATGCTGTTCTTAAATATTCTGGTGTTGCTCTCTACTGTCTGTCCGACTGCCTGGGTGACATCGCTTGGTCCATGACTGATAAATACACTGATAAGCATTGGCCTGTTGCAGAGAGTCGGTACAAGAGCATGTGCGGTCTGTGTGATGTGCCCAGTGTGTGCTCTCAGAGAGACAAGTACTGGGGCCGACAAGGTGCTCTCTACTGTCTGTCCGACTGCCTGGGTGACATTCGCTTGGTCCATGCTGATATATACACGGATAAGCATTGCCTGTTGCAGAGAGTCGGTACAAGAGCATGTGCGGTCTGTGTGATGTGCCAGTGTGTGCTCTCAGAGAGACAAGTACTGGGGCCGACAAGGTGCTCTCTACTGTCTGTCGACTGCCTGAGTGACATCGCTTGGTCCATGCTGATATATACACTGATAAGCATTGCCTGTTGGCAGAGAGTCGGTACAAGAGCATGTAGCGGTCTGTGTGATGTGCCCAGTGTGTGCTCTCAGAGAGACAAGTACTGGGGCCGACAAGGTGCTCTCTACTGTCTGTCCGACTGCCGGGGTGACATCGCTTGGTCCATGATGATATATACACTGATGAGCATTGCTGTTGCAGAGAGTCGGTACAAGAGCCATGTGCGAGTCTGTGTGATGTGCCCAGTGTGTGCTCTCAGAGAGACAAGTACTGGGGCCGACAAGGTGCTCTCTACTGTCTGTCCGACTGCCTGGGTGACATCGCTTGGTCCATGCTGTTAAATACACTGATAAGCATTGCCTGTTGCAGAGAGTCGATACAAGAGCATGTGCGGTCTGTGTGATGTGCCAGTGTGTGCTCTCAGAGAGAGACAAGTACTGGGGCCGACAAGGTGCTCTCTACTGTCTGTCTGCCTGCGACAATGCCTGGGTGACATCGCTTGGTCCATGCTGATATATACACTGATAAGCATTGCCTGTTGCAGAGAGTCGGTATCAAGAGCATGTGCGGTCTGTGTGATGTGCCCAGTGTGTGCTCCAGAGAGACAAGTACTGGGGAGACAAGTTACTGGGGCCGACAAGGTGCTCTCTACTGTCTGTCCGACTGGCCTGGGTGACATCGCTTGGTTCATGCTGATAAATACACTGATAAGCATTGCCTGTTGCAGAGAGTCGATACAAGAGCATGTGCGGTCTGTGTGATGTGCCCAGTGTGTGCTCTCAGAGAGACAAGTACTGGGGCGACAAGGTGCTCTCTACTGTCTGTCCGACTGCCTGGGGGTGACATCGCTTGGTCCATGCTGATATATACACTGATAGCATTGCCTGTTGCAGAGAGTCGGTACAAGAGCATGTGCGGTCTGTGTGATGTGCCCAGTGTGTGCTCTCAGAGAGACAAGTACTGGGGCCGACAAGGTGCTCTCTACTGTCTGTCCGACTGCCTGGGTGACATCGCTTGGTCCATGCTGAAAGATGCAAAACTACACTTCAGTGTAAGTCTTATTATTTTAGGTTATCCTTAAAAAAGAAATGAATAGAAAGAGTGTACGCGATAAATAAATAACTTTACCACATTTGAAAATCCATCCAATAAATATGCTGACATGTTTGGAATATTTATATCGTAGGACCTTAACATCATTACTATTAAAATATATATTTTAATTATGAGTGACCATTAAACCATCTAGAACAGAACTTACATTGTAAATGTTTCAAACATTTTAAACAAGTACATTAGTCCAAATGGATTGGATTGTCATCCTGATCCTGGATGTATTTCTGTGCAGCAAGTCGGAGTCTCTGTGTGTGAAGATGTCAGTCTGCTATGTCCTGATGGCTCCACGAAACCTTTGAATTCGTCAGATCCTTGCGTGTGGGTGACAAGACCTGTACCTGTCATTGCTGCAAAAAGGTACCTATAAATCCAATATCCGACCAAATTTTTATTCAAACAATTATCTAATGCAGATTGTTTGTTTAATATGTGTTAAGAAATTTGATGAAAACTTGTCTTAAAATTTGTATAATAAATTATGAAATGCTATTTTATTGGTTTCTTAAAATTTAAGTTCTCATTTAAATGAAAAGTATTTCACTGTCCAACAAAGCATAAGTCCTCTGCTTTTAACTTTTATTTAGCCTGCTCCAATAGTATTAACTATTTAAGATTGTATTGGACATGGGAACGTGTCTTGGCAGTAGAATTGTGGCAGGATCAAACTTTGCAACCCTTTTCAGTTATAAATTCTTGATGCTAACTACTAATTCAACCCAGCACAAGCTATGCAATATTTCATTCTATTATTCAATTTTTTTTAGTCTGTGATTTTAAATGTTTTTATAATTTTAATACTAAAATAAAAATATTTTTTATGTACTATATTTTATAGAATAAAGAAATTATATGGTGCATAATAAATTGTTTGATGACGTTTTACTCAATAGAATGTTTACTTTAAGACACCGCCTTATTTTTCAGCTCCCAGATCTTAAACTCTATCTTTCACATTAATCCTATAAAGATTAGACTTCTTTTTAATTCAATTCAGGAAAAGTGTTTTAAAAACTAAAACTATTGTCTAGCATAAGTCTGATTTTTTTTCTAAAACCTAGTGAGGTTATGTAAAGCAGTTATGCGAAAACTGGCCCCATAATTATTTTTTCATATATCACTTAATACTGCATTAAAGATGACTTATAAATATTTTTTAAATCTTGTTTAAAAAAAACTGTTGGAAATGTTTTAATGTTTAGTAATATTTAATAACTAAAATATATTGTCCAATATAATTTGGTGTTTTAATACAATTTGAGAACTGGCCTCTGTAGTAGACAAATAGACAAATTCTTTATTTACCTATTGGTGATATGGTGTGTTGTCTTCTCCAATTAACTGTTGTATCATTTTAAAATGTATGGCTTGATAAATATACAAATTTTAATAATGTAAACACTCTCCTCACATTCAGTTACCCAAATTGTAAAAGTGTAAACAATCTTTAAGTTCAGTCATCCCAATTTAAAAGTGTAAACACTTTCTTCACATTCAATCATCCAAATTCTTCTTTGCAGAATGGCTCTCTTTTAAATGTATCTTTTCCAAAACCCCATAACTTATCCATTATATATCTTGCTGCCCTTCTCTACACTCCTAAACTTAATATTTTTCTTCTAAACTAGAATAAAAGAAATAAAATCCGAATAATTGTCAGATTATATCGAAATATTAAATTAAAAATACGTTTCTATGTTACAATCAAACTATATCACTCATCAGTGTTACAAATTTTCTTGATTTAGAAATGAATGTATTTAATTTTTGAGTGCAAAAATAGTACATTTATTTGTTTAGTATACAAATTATCATGTATGATTTTCTTTTTATTTTTAATAAAATATCTGCTGGATTCCTTCAGTATTTATACACTTCTCTGCTTGCTAAATCATTGTAGTTAACTTATTTTGACTAATCATTTTTTTGTTTTTACAACTGATATTTAAACATTAGTCATTCCATTCACACGAAGTTAAGAAATCTATCGTGTAAACATGAGTAACATTTGTAATGTTTCCAGAGCAAAAGCTGAAGACATTCAGAAAACGTTGAAGCAAGTCCTGGCAATGCCTGACACTCCTGATGACTTCATAAGATTGTTGGAGTCAAATGTGATGGTCCCACCGTTGGAACTGACACCCTCTTTTGACACCGAATGACTATTTAGCAAGCGGTAAGCACTAGCTTCTTGTGCGATATGTTGTTTATTATTGATATTCTCACCATTAACCATCATTTTGAAGCGATACTTCCTACAGCTGTACCAAGAACGTAGCCAGAAAAAAATTTTAAGGCGATCGAGACGACTAATATTTTCCCGTAGTGGACAGAAAGTAACGAAATTGCAGTAAACTGCTCATAATGTAATAATGTAAACTTTATCTTCACATTCAGTCATCCAGATTGTGCCTTAAATGCCTTAAATAAAGGCATATTTCATTTCAGATTGTAAAAGTGTAAAACACTCTCTCTACATTCAGTCATCCAAATTGTAAAAGTGTAAAGGCTCTCTTTAAATTCAATCATCCGAATTGTAAAAGTGTAAACACTCTCTCTACATTCAGTCATCCAAATTGTAAAAGTGTAAAGGCTCTCTTTACATTCAGTCATCTGAATTGTAAAAAGTGTAAACACTCTCTCTACATTCAGTCATCCAAATTGTAAAAATGTAAAGGCTCTCTTTAAATTCAATCATCCAAATTGTAAAAGTGTAAACACTCTCTTTCACATCCCATCATATTGAAAACGATCTTTCAGCAGTACATGTAAGTAATATTGAAGTATTTAAATAATAATAATTGTTTGCTAAAAAAGTCATTAAAAACATTTTGGAAGTCCAAATCCCTTGGCTACGTCCTTGATAATATTTTATAATTTCCTTACGTACAATTTTTTTTCTTCAAATTACAAGCCTGTAAAGAATTTCTTACTACCTAACATGATAAAATAACCTACTTGTAATAATTTTGACCTTCATCTACCAAATGAATATTAGACGTGTGTGAAATGTTTGCGAGTAATGTAATCCCAAATGTTAACTTTAAACATATTGTTTATTTATTTTACTAGAAAAAAAACTAAATCCTGTTTTAGACTTTACTTCCACAGAACTAATAAAAACATGAGAATAGTGTTCTGTTCTATTGGAGAAGATTCTACTATTTAATGTTTAATTTTTACGTTCATAATAAAACGATTTTTCTATTGCATTTCAATTAATGTATAACAAACTGAAAACGTTTTATCCTGACAGCTCCTGGATACCTGAGTGCCAACGCCATGTCAATATGTGGCCAGGGCGCACGAGCCGTCAGTGTTTGCGTCAGCACTTTACAGGATAAGATTAAGGTAATTCATCCAACATTTACTTTATTTACAGGTTATTTTGCATTTCCCTTACTTAATTGTTAATTGCACTTGTTAAGCACATTATAGACCAGGGGCGTATAGTAGGGGGGATAAGGGGGATGGAACCCACCCAAAAGCCCTAAAAATGTATTAAATATATGTATTAGATCAATCCAATTTGTTTGAAATACAGTAGTTAAATGTTTTTACTTAGAATTAGGCTTAACTAGTTTATTTAAATTTATTCAACCAATAATCCCCACAATTTAAACAATTTTTACACAATTTTTTCTATAGAAACTCAATTTGCTTTTCTGGTAACAACCCATTAATATTCTAGGTATTTCTGGACTTAATTGAGGAACTGTTTTTTAGCTCAGATCATGCAACGCACAATTGTCATCAGAGAACCTTAGTTCATCAAGGACCATTATAGGATCTGCTCCCAAAAATATCATATGAAGAAAAATGCCCAACAGATTGAAAAGAAAAAATTCATTCGTTAGTTAAATAGTTGTGCCAATCTGATACAATAGTGCTGCATATGACTTACTTGCAACTGATAAGATACATTATCTCCATGTGTTTCCTGTGTTAGGAGACATGTTATTAGAAAAGTTAATTCAGTTTGTGCAGAAAAAGTAAGAACCACAATAATATTTTATTTTCATTATATAAATACATTTCTATCGTATTGAAGACTTTTATATTTTATACTAAGTTTTTCTTTTTATTGATTTCATGTGGCTAGAAAACTACCGAGGCACTAAAACTATTTGTGTGGCTCAGGATAAGGTTCAAGTCATTAATTTCAATTCATTTTAAACTATTAATACGAGACACACCTGCTGTTTGTGCACAAGTACAATTTTTGTATTTACGGCTATTTGCTCAAAACTTTTATAAACAGTTATACAAACAATAAAAATTGACAAAATCTTCTGTGTTTCTCTGTTAGTTCATTGTCTTTAACAAATACAGGTTTTATGGAAATAATTTTTCTAAGATAACAAACAAACATTTTAAATGTAAACGTTTCATCCCATACCACTACTACAATTTGTCACTGACTTATTCTTCTACCACTATAACACATATTAATTAAACATATTGATGAATAAACGGAATTGCGAGTAAATTTTTTTTATCATAAGCGTGTTAGCAAATTGCTTACATTAGTCAAAAACAACAGTTCATCATCATATATGATCATCAGCAAAATGTTTTACTCAAGGATGGAGATAGAAGATAAGGACAACATGAATGCTAAAACAATATGGAAAGAAAACACAAGGGCTGTTAAAAAAGTATCGGCCTTTTGTTAATTAAAAGTGCATTTATTAAACTAGAGCGACAAAACTTCTGATCCCCTTCAAAGTAGTCTCCTTGGTGATGCACACACTTCTCCCAGCCACTGTTCAAAACACTTCTGGAAGGCATCTTTTGGAATGCTCTTAAGCTCGGACGTCGTATTCTGTTTAATAATCTCTTCTCTTTCTTCAAATCGAATTCCTTTCAGGGCATTTTGAGCTTAGGAAATAGCCAGAAATCGCAGGGAGCCATATCAGGGGAGTAAGAAGCTTGGCGAACCAGAAGTGTGTTGTTTTATAAAGAAAACTCTAAATTAGATGTGCAGAGTGGGCAGGTACATTGTAATGATGGAGTTGCCAAGTTTTTGTTGCCATAGATTCAGTCGTTTGTGCCACACTGCATCATGTAAGCGAAGAAGAATCTTAAGATAGTCTTCTTTTGTGATGGTTTGGCCGCGTGGTACGTACTCATGATGTACCTCTCCACTGGAGTCAAAGAAGACCTTGTCTTGGCTGCAAACTTGCCATGCTATTTTTTGTCTTGGAGATGTTGGGTGTTAGCACTGCGATGATTGCATCTTGGTTTCCGGGTCGTATCCATAAATCCAGGATTCATCACCAGTGATCATTGTGTTCAGAAAGTCAGGGTTTTCACTACCAACATGACTTGTGCAATTTCAAGGCGAAGTTGTTTTTCATTTTCAGCAACTTCAAAACAAATTTTTTGGAAACTTCTCATTTTCAAATCCTGGGTTAAAATCTAATGTACTGACCCAATGTCGACTCCAATTTCTTCTGTTAGTTCTCAGTCTGTAAGACAACAGTCCTCGGTGAACAAAAATGGCACTTCTTCAATAACATTCTTATTCTGATGTCGATAGCCAGCCTGAACAAGATTCACTTTCCATTAATGTTTGACCATTTTTGAATCGATTGTACCACTTTTTTTTTATTCAAGTACTGCTCATAGCAGACTCTCTAAAAGCCTACTGAATCTTGCAAAATTTTTCCACTTGCGAATCATCAAGCTTTTGGCAAACTTTAATACAGTAACGTTGGTTAAATTTTTCTGTCATTTTTAACTTGAAAAAACCGCCAAGCACAACAGAGAGGTCTACATTACTAAGCTGATTGACAACAACTGAAGCTTTATCACAATATGAAACGGTGTATGCGCACGAATGACAGTCTCCTCCACATCCCTACTAAGCTTGACTGCCAGCACTTCATTTATATAAGCGGGAGGAGAGAAGATCCAATACTTTTTGAACAGCCCTCGTAATAATAAAAAATTGCAATGGGGGCAAGTAACATTTTAACATATTTATACATACCTCGTCTATCTGTATGGTGCAGACTGTCTCTTCTCTGTAGACAACTTCCAATAAATATTTCTGTTCTAGTGGGACTGGCTGTCTTCTGTAGCTCGAGTGTACGGGTTTGCAGCCATCACTCTCTCCTGTCTGTATGGTGCAGATTGTCTCTTCTCTGAATCCAACTTACAATAAATGTCACTGTTCTAGTGCGACTGGCTGTCTTCCGTAGCTCGAGTGTACAGGTTGCAGCCATCACTGTCCTGTCTGTATGGTGCAGATTGTCTCTTCTCTGAATCCAACTTACAATAAATGTCACTGTTCTAGTGCGACTGGCTGTCTTCCGTAGCTCGAGTGTACGGGTTGCAGCCATCACTGTCCTGTCTGTATGGTGCAGATTGTCTCTTCTCTGAATCCAACTTACAATAAATGTCACTGTTCTAGTGCGACTGGGTGTCTTCTGTAGCTCGAGTGTACGGGTTGCAGCCATCACTCTCCTGTCTGTATGGTGCAGATTGTCTCTTCTCTGATTCCAACTTACAATAAATGTCACTGTTCTAGTGCGACTGGCTGTCTTCCGTAGCTCGAGTGTACGGGTTGCCAGCCATCACTCTCCTGTCTGTATGGTGCAGATTGTTCTCTTCTCAGTAGCCAACTTCCAATAAATGTCACTGTTCTAGTGCGACTGGCTGTCTTCCGTAGCTCGAGTGTACGGGTTGCAGCCATCACTCTCCTGTCTGTATGGTGCAGATTGTCTCTTCTCTGAATCCAACTTACAATAAATGTCACTGTTCTAGTGCGACTGGCTGTCTTCCGTAGCTCGAGTGTACGGGTTGCAGCCGTCACTCTCCTGTCTGTATGGTGCAGATTGTCTCTTCTCAGTAGCCAACAAATCAGCAGATGTTGTTATAGTTGATACTGATACTCTGATGCCAGCTGTCAGGTAAGTTTAGTTGCTACTACTTTTGATTTTATATTAACTCGAATACAATCTGAACTTAATAGTAATATTCGTTAACTTTGATACTATAACTTTTTTTCAGTTTTTTTCCTTGGACTTATTTGTTAATACAGTAATAAATTGTAATAATGAAGTCAATACTATATGGATTTGTGATTTTTTGCTCTATCTGTTTAATACTTATATGAATACATAATTTTAAATATTAAATCGTGGTTTTAAGCTTACAGTCTAGATTTTTGAAATTGGTTAGTATTCCAGAACACTTCACAAAGAAACACTTTGTCCAGGCGACAAGGCTTTGTCACAAAGAGATCGGTTACCTTTTTGGGATCGAAAAAGCTCGCAGAACACGGTCACCCTTTTGGGATCCGTTACTCCGTGACGGCCAAAACGCTTTTGGATTTTGTGTCAATGCAAACTTATTCTTTAAGCTAACGCTCTTGACATATTTGCGGATTTTCTGTTTCGACTTCGATTCGTCTCTTCAGCTAAGGAGTTTGTGCGTAGAATCAGCAGATTTTCGCTGAAACACACACACCTTAGGACAGGATGTGGAGGAGAAGAATACACGTCACAATAGATCTGCACATGATAATCTGTTAACAATGGTTGGATATTGGGTACAGACCTACTGTGAATTTTAGTTTATCAACAACTTCCTATTGTAAATCCAATTCCAATTTCATTGTTCACTTGACATTTTCAGTGGTCTTGGTATTTCAATTTCTCTTTAAAGAT